>NC_133324.1:295281884-295486884 GCF_042186555.1 Aquarana catesbeiana | reverse complement strand
ACAATACAGTTGGCACTACAACTGCTCGACCATAACCTAGGAGACAGCCCAAAAGAAAGGCAAGCAATAAATATAATGCAAGATTTCATCAATAATTTTTTTATTGTCAAAAATTAGATATCCTGGCCCATTGCAATGGCCCCCCTACCCATAAAATAATTAACATATTGCTGTCTAACTTGACGGGCACTTTGGGGGGCCAAGCCAGTACGGACAGTATCCAGGCCTGGAAGGTTGGCTTCTATTTGTCCGGCCTCAGGCCCAACTGTGCCTATATAATTTGGAGCATGCTTATTTAAAAAGTTGTGCAGAATGCAGCACGATAAAACAATAAAATTAAGTTTGTATTCCGCCAAATTAATGGCTGTTTGAAACAGGCGGAACCGGCTGGCCAGAATTCCAAACGCATTCTCAACCACTCTTCTAGCTCTGGCCAGCCGGTAATTAAAAACCCTCCTCTCCGGGGTGAGTGTTCTTTGGGGGAATGGCCTCATGAGGTGCTTGCTGAGAGCGAAGGCTTCATCGGCAATGAAGACAAAGGGGAGTCCTTCCACGTTATCCTCATCAGGTGGCAATCCCAGGCCACCACTCTGGAGACGCTGGCAGAACTCCGTCTGGGCAAATACTCCTCCATCCGACATCCGGCCATTCTTCCCCACGTCCACATATAAAAAATCATAGTGTGCCGACACCACCGCCATTAAAACAATACTGTGGAACCCCTTATAATTAAAATAATATGACCCCGAATGGGGTGGTGGCACAATGTGGACATGTTTCCCATCTATAGCCCCTCCACAATTGGGAAAGTCCCAACGGCTGGCAAAATGGGATGCCACAGTCTGCCATTCCTGTGGCGTTGAAGGAAACTGGGAAATCAAAAAAGAAAACCAAAATCAATTAATTTGTAAGCTAACATTGCAAGAAAATTAGACAATTAAAAACATTATTCCCCAGCATCAGTATAACATTCAATAATTTAATTGTTCTGGAATAACTAATATGGAAAGGCACACTTATCAGATTGCTCACCCCCTCTGATGGAACATTGATTACATTTTAGGGGGTTGTGAAATCCCTAAAAAAAATTACTTTGAGGACACGCAGGAATTTAGGGACTAAAAAGGCTACAAGACTGCAGTTGTCGCACTCTGCAGGTGCAGTTGCTAACCAGCTTACAGTAAATGAGGTAATGTAAAAAGGCATTCATGTTGCAAGGAGTACACAATCACATGCAAGGGCAATTAATGAAAACACTTTGAGGCTTGCATATGATTTGATGATGGAAATCAGCAGAGCTTCTGCTCATTTACTAAAGCACTGGAACAAATGCACTTGTAGAGTGCACATGCATTTTGCAAAGTGCCACATATATTTGCTTTAGACAAATCAACACCACAGAACATTCCAGCAAATTTTAACGAGGGTGGGGGTGGGGGGGTTGTGAAATCTAGATAATTGCTCATTAGCAGCAAACTATTTGGAGTGAGTTTAGGTGGGGGGGGGGGGGGGTTGTGAAATCTAGATAATTGCTCATTAGCAGCAAACTATTTGGAGTGAGTTTAGGTGGGGGGGGGGGTTGTGAAATCTAGATAATTGCTCATTAGCAGCAAACTATTTGGAGTGAGTTTAGGTGGGGGGGGGGGGTTGTGAAATCTAGATAATTGCTCATTAGCAGCCAACTATTTGGAGTGAGTTTAGGTGGGGGGGGGGGGGTTGTGAAATCTAGATAATTGCTCATTAGCAGCAAACTATTTGGAGTGAGTTTAGGTGGGGGGAGGGGGTTGTGAAATCTAGATAATTGCTCATTAGCAGCAAACTATTTGGAGTGAGTTTAGGTGGGGGGGGGGGGGGTTGTGAAATCTAGATAATTGCTCATTAGCAGCCAACTATTTGGAGTGAGTTTAGGTGGGGGTGGGGGGGTTGTGAAATCTAGATAATTGCTCATTAGCAGCAAACTATTTGGAGTGAGTTTAGGTGGGGGGGGGGGTTGTGAAATCTAGATAATTGCTCATTAGCAGCAAACTATTTGGAGTGAGTTTAGGTGGGGGGGGGGGTTGTGAAATCTAGATAATTGCTCATTAGCAGCCAACTATTTGGAGTGAGTTTAGGTGGGGGTGGGGGGGTTGTGAAATCTAGATAATTGCTCATTAGCAGCCAACTATTTGGAGTGAGTTTAGGTGGGGGTGGGGGGGTTGTGAAATCTAGATAATTGCTCATTAGCAGCCAACTATTTGGAGTGAGTTTAGGTGGGGGTGGGGGGGTTGTGAAATCTAGATAATTGCTCATTAGCAGCAAACTAAATACACTCAAACAAAATACATTCCAAATGAGTAGACTAGGTGGATATGTTCCCATCACTTCATGCTGGGAAGGTTATTGAAGGAAAATATACATGCATGACAAAAAATAACAGGAAAAAAATCCAGCATGTGTGAGGATAAAAAGGGGACATTCACACTATATTGCAATGATGGTAAGTAGTGTTTGAAGCAAGAAATACATTATATTATCAAAGATTACATAAAAGAACATGTGATGCTAATAAAAGAAAAATATCTTACCTTAATATAGTCCTTCTGCAGGACCTGTATGATGGCAGAACAGGTCTCTGGGATAATGATCCCCAGAGCCTGGGGGGAGATGCCTGTCGAGAACTTAAGGTCCTGCAGGCTTCTCCCTGTGGCCAAATACCGCAAGGTAGCGACCAGCCTCTGCTCCGGAGTGATGGCTTGCCTCATGCAGGTATCCTGCCTGCTGATATAGGGGGTCAGCAAAGCCAACAAACGGTCAAAAACGGGGTCCGTCATCCGGAGAAAGTTCCTGAAATCCTCAGGATTATTCTCACGGATCTCACGGAGCAAAGGCATGTGACAGAACTGGTCACGCTGAAGCAACCAATTCTTGGTCCATGAACTCCTCCTCGCCCTGTTCATGGACTGGTCTTGGGCTGAAGAATAAACTACAGCACCAAGCACATACAATGCACGAGCTCTACGACGAGTACGTACAGGTAACATGGCTTCAAAACGGTCGGCTGGTCAGAACGCACTAAACAGAACGCACTGAAGAACAGCAAGGCCTGTGAAGAACGACCTGAAAATCAGGAACGAGCGGCCAATAAAACAAAGATTTCTCAATGCCAACTGACCAAACGCACTGAAAAGCAGATACAAACCTCACAAGCACAGACTGAACAACAGTTAAAACGAACTGAAAAATACGAGTCTCACAAGCGCGAATCGTCTCTCACCAAACTTCTACTAACACGAGATAAACACGAGATTAGCAGAAGGAGCCCAAAGGGTGTCGTACGGGCTATTGAACTTCCGTTTTATAGTCTCGTCGGACTTGGTGTACGTCACCGCGTACTAGGCTGTCGTACTTTTGTGTGGTCGTGTGTGCGCAAGTCCGTTCGTAACAAAGTCTGCCGCAAGTCCGCCGAAGGTACGTCGGAAGTCTGTCGGACAGGCTGTCGGACTTTTGTAGACGAAAAGTCCGACCGTGTGTACGCGGCATTATGCTAACTATAAATGTTATCTATGTCCATATCGGACATAGGGCTCCAACCATAAGTAGGAAGGCCAGTATGGTGGCCTGAATTTATGGGAGGAGCCCGGGGGGTATTTAACCAGCCCGCTCACCTGTGGTGCTTGTCAGTTTCCTGTGCGCGATACCCACCCTCCCTTCCCCATTTCACAGCATTTCTCAACTATTCATTTCTCTTTACAGAATAATCATTTCCTAAACCAGGGTATGCCCCCTTATTTTGGCATACCGGCCATTAGACCAAGGCACACTTTCAGGTCCATTTCATATGGTAAGTCCACACTTCCAGGTCTATTTCTGATGGTAAGTCTTATGTTAACTATAAATGTTATCTCCATATCGGACATAGGGCTCCAACCATAAATATATATATATATATATATATATATATATATATATATATATATATATATATACAGTGAGGGAAAAAAGTATTTGCTCCCCTGCTGATTTTTGTACATTTGCCCACTGACAAAGAAATGATCAGTCTATAATTTTAATGGTGGGTTTATTTTAACAGTGAGAGACAGAATAACAACAAAAATATCCAGAAAAATGCATTTCAAAAACATTATAATGAGTGAAATAAGTATTTGATCCCATCTCAAGCAGCAAAATTTCTGGCTCCCAGGTGTCTTCTATACAGGTAATGAGCTGTGATTAGGAGCATTCTCTTAAAGGGAGTGCTCCTAATCTCAGCTTGTTACCTGTATAAAAGGCACCTGTCCACAGAAGCAATCAATCAATCAGATTCCAATCTCTTCATCAAGGCCAAGACCAAAAAGCTGTCCAAGGATGTCAGGGACAAAATTGTAGACCTACACAAGGCTGGAATGGGCTACAAGACCATCGCCAAGCAGCTTGGTGAAAGGGTGACAACAGTTGTTGCGATTATTGGCAAATGGAAGAAACACAAAATAACTGTCAATCTCCCTTGGCCTGGGGCTCCATGCAATATCTCACTTCATGGAGTTTCAATGATCATGAGAATGATGAGGAATATCAGCCCAGAACTACACGGAAGAATCTTGTCAATGACCTCAAGGCAGCTGGGACCATAGTCACCAAGAAAACAATTGGTAACACACTACGCTGTGAAGGACTGAAATCCTGCAGCGCCCGCAAGGTCCACTTGCTCAAGAAAGCAGATGTACAGGCCCGTCTGAAGTTTGCTAATGAACATCTGAATGATTCAGAGGAGAACTGGGTGAAAGTGTTGTGGTCAGATGAGACCAAAATCAAGCTCTTTGGCATAAACTCAACTTGCCGTGTTTGGAGGAGGAGGAATGTTGCCTATGACCCCAAGAACACCACCCCCACGTCAAACATGGAGGTGAAAACATTATGTTTTACCGCATCAAATGGACGATGGACAGGGCCATGCACCGTCAAACCTTGGGTGAGAACCTCCTTCCTTTAGCCAGGGCATTAAAAATGGGTCATGTATGTGTATTCCAGCATGACAATGACCCAAAACACATGGCCAAGGCAATAAAGGAGTGGCTCAAGAAGAAGCACATTAACCTCCCTGACGGTTTTCCCGAGTGTGGGTTAAATTTCAGCACCATTAGCAGTAACCCCGAGCCACACTCGGGATTACATTGCAGGATCCTGGTGCGGTGTTACTTACCTTTTTCCTAGGATCCTGCAATGTCCCACCGCGCTGTCTGTGGGCTCATCCTCTGCCCGAAGCCTCTCTGTGCCGGGCTTTGTTCCCTGCGAGCATCGCGACGCACGAGGGCGGAGCCTGGCGGCAAATTAAAAAAAAGTAAAAATCATAACACATAAAGTACTGTAATTTTACAGATTACAGTACTGTATGAAATTATTTCACATTTCTTTTGTCCCCAGTGCTTTGTCCAATGCCCTGCATGCATTTTTATATTATATATACTGTTCTTTCTGCCTGGAAACTGGAGATTGTCCATAGCAACCAAAAAGTGTCCCTTTATGTCAAAAGTGGCTTTAGACCAGCTAGAAAACAGTGATAGTAAATTAGAACACTTGCAGAATTGAGCGATAGTGAATTGTGGGGAAATTTATTTTATTATTATTATATTATGATTTTTTTAAATTATTTATATTTATTTATTATATTATAATTTATGTTTTTGTGTTTCAAACTTCATCATACCCAGGATATCTACTAGACTCTTGGTGGACAGATTTAAGTGTGTTATTGTTAAGAATTACAGGCCTACAATATAAATGCCAAATTTCCATGCAAAATAATTGTACCGCTTTCAGCACCTAAAATCCGAAATAATCATACTGCCAGGGAGGTTAAGGTCCTGGAGTGGCCTAGCCAGTTTCCAGACCTTATTCTCACGAAAATATGTGGAGGGAGCTGAAGGTTTGAGTTACCAAACGTCAGCCTCGAAACCTTAATGATTTGGAGAGGATCTGCAAAGAGGAGTGGGACAAAATCCCTCCTGAGTGGAAACCTGGTGGACAACTACAAGGAACCTCTGACCTTTGTGATTGCCAACAAGGGTTTTGCCACCAACTACTAAGTCATGTTTTGTGAAGGGGTCAAATACTTACAGTAAATCACTCATTAAAATGCAAATCAATTTATTGCTTTTTTGAAATGCATCTTTCTGGATTTTTTTGTTGTTATTCTGTCTCTCACTGTTAAAAAAACCTAACATTAAAATTGTAGACTGATCATTTCTTTGTCAGTGGGCAAATGTAAAAAACCAGCAGGGGATCGAATACTTTTTCTCCTCCATGTATATATAAAAAATATTGACTTGGGAACGTCTCTGTAAGAGGTATTATAGTAATTTTAGCTCCTTGAACAGTGAATATTTTATTTGAATATTTGCTACATGCGTGAGCAGCTAATATAATTGTCCAATAGCCAGAGGCTTTTACGTCTTGTAAATGGAGCTCACGTGATCAATATTAGAGAAACTATACCATTCAATTGATATTCAAAAGAGCTGTTTTTATTCTCCACATATACTGTTACAATTTGCAGTGAATGTGCACGCACACCCAGTCCTTACACTGAGCTGTACGTACTGGCTGAAGCTAAGTTAGTGTTATTAAGGATAAAGAAAAAATAAGCAGTCCCTGCTGAGGAAATTTATAGAACTAATTTATAGGCTATACTTCAACTTGGAGGTTGTGCTAGGCAAATATTACACTAATAATAACCATATGTATGAGTATATTATATATTAAATTAACTCTATTAAAGTAGAGAAGTATATCCAGGAAAAACTTTGCTTTATGCTGTATGCAAAGATATTTGACAGTGAGTCAACTATGGCTGTTGACACAAAAAGGTATTTTTTACCAGTAATTTGCAAGTGCTACCTTTAGAAACTGAAATGGTATTAACAATGTTAAAATATCACTGAACAGAGAAGAAAAGAGTCCTAATGAAAAGGTTATATTAAAAAAAAAAAAAAAAAAAAAAAAAACAAAGCCCAAGGCTCAGTCTTTCTGCATCTAAATTATTTATTGTGGGTCAATTTACAAAAAATTTAGCTACCATTAATATAGTAAGATGTAATGAAAGTTTTCTAAACCCAAATACAGTAAAACCTTGGACTGCGAGAAACATGTTGTAATCGAAAGCACTCGTATATCAAAGCAGATTTTCCCATAAGAAATAATGGAAACTCAGATGATTTGTTCCACAACCATTAATTCATAAGTCCTTCAGTCTATAGTCCATATAAAAAGATTATAGCAATGTGACTTCAAGGCAACTTCAGGGAATGCCTGGGTAATATTACTGTAATGTTGGATCCAAATCACATCAATTAAGATGAGGATCCGACTTTCACACTCGTGCGACTTCAAAGTCACGCGATTTTACCGTGATTTTGCGGGCACGGTTTTACTGCGAATTTGCACGATTTTGCAGCGATTTGGGATCAGTACTACTTTGTATGACTTTGCCACAACTTTGGCATTAACAAATGAAAACATACATGGTGTGAGGCTTGTGCTTACAGCTTGTGCTTACAAAGTCGTACTGAAATCGTGTCGTGCATGCTACTTGAGGGTTTAACATTGAGGTCTATGGAGTACAACTCGCATGGAAGTTGGACCAAAGTAGTGCAAGGACTACTTTGAAGTCGGCACAACTTAAAGTCGTGCCAATATGAATCGTAGTCATTGAAAATCATGGAAAATGACTTGTCATACGATTTTGCAGTACAAAATCGTGGAAAAAGAGTGTGAAAGGGGACTTAGGGCTCATGCACAATGCAGCTCAAAAAAAAAAAGCTTATTTTACAGGCATTTGAGCTTGAAGAAGCTTGTGCTTTTTTGTGCTCTTGTGCACATTTTTATTGAGCTTCTTTGAGCTTTTTTGAGCATAAGCATTTTGTTCTCACAAACCCTCCTTAAAGAGGGAGTCCACCTTAAAAAAATTATTAAAAGCCAGCAGCTACAAATACTGCAGCTGCTGACTTTTAATAAATGGACACTTACCTGTCCAAGGTGCCCGCCATGTCGGCAGCAGATGACGAGCAACCGCTCGGTTCTCGGCTGCCCCCGCCGCCATCCTCGGTCATGGAATCAGGAAGTGAAGCGTTGCGGCTCCACTGCCCGGTTCCCTACTGCGCATGTGCAAGTCACGCTGCGCGTCTTCACTGGTCCCTGTTGTGTTGTGGGAACAGTGTGTTTCCCAGAACACAACAGGGCGGGCAGGCATCTGCGGCTATCTATTCCCGGAAGTGGGTGCAAATACCTGTATTATACAGGTATCTGCACCCCCTCCCCCCTGAAAGGTGCCAATTGTGGCACCGGAGGGGGGGAGGAATCCGATGAGCGGAAGTTCCACTTTAGGGTGGAGCTCCGCTTTAAAGTCTATAGGCACAAGCCGGATAGAGGTCGCATTGAAGTAGTACAGAAAGGGACTTCAGTAGTGCTAATTAAGACTGCTCTCATTGGCCAAAATGGGATTTCAAACGTGGAGTCTCACAAGTTGGATCCCAAGCTACTTGCAAGACCTTGCTCGTTTATCAAATTAATATTTATGAAAAACATTTGCTTGTCTTGTAAAACACTCGCAGACCAAGTTACTCGCAATCCAAGGTTTTACTGTACAAATAATGCAATGTATTGCAGCTTACCAGTTCTTAAAAGAAGTGCTGAATTCACAGTTGCATGCTACGGCAACACCCAGTATAACACACATTTGACTGCAATGCACTGCAATTCAGGATCTGTGGTATGTGAATGCAACCCAAAACACCTTACTAATGTACTTCAATGCACAAGTGTTTTAGTGAATAGCAAAGCACATATGTGAATCACCATCTGTCATATGTATGGCATATTAAAAAAAAGTTTGCAAATAGGTTTTTGTGAACGCTTAGGTCTGCTCCATTCTCGTTCAACATTAATGGTCTGCCTTAAAGTGAAATTCCAGGTTAGAACTCACTAAGCTTAAAATGACTCCCACACGCCTTTTAACAACTATAATAACTACCCTGTAGAAAAAAGATACATATACTTACCTATTCGCAGGGCGCTCCAGTTTGGACATGTGTTTGACTTCCAGTGGCCAGCGGACAATGCCTGCCCCATAAGCTGCTGGGGAGATCACATGACCAGACTGGAGCGCTCTGAGAATAATTACAGTATATGCATCTTTCTTTTACAAGGTAGTATAGTTGTTAAAAGGGGGGGGGGGAGCAGTATTAACCATATTTAGTTCTAGCCTGGGATTCTACTTTAATGTAATGATCCTTCCCATAAATGTGTGTGAAACTGCCCGTAATTGCCTAGCGCACACTAAAGCCTCTTGCACACTGCAGCTTGAAAATGCTCAGTACAGCTAATTTTTTTACTGAGCTAAAATACAGCCCAATAATTGTTATGTGCCTATGCACACAGGCTTGTAGACAAGCGCCCTGTATTCTTCAGTAAAAAAATAAATAAAAAAAAAAAATCTGCATTTTTGGTCAGTAATTTACGCAAATACACACAGATTTGTCCATTGACATTGTCAATCCGGGAACAAGCTTCTGCGCATGCACGAAACACATATGCACAAAAAATACATTAAAAAAAGTCTGAAAAAGTAGATGCTCAAACAGGAATATTGTGTGCAAAAGGCCAAAATGGCTGTTTTTTGAACATTTCATATACAGTATCTCACAAAAGTGAGTACTTCCCTCACATTTTTGTAAATATTTTATTAAATTTTTTCATGTGACAGCACTGAAGAAATGACACTTTGCTACAATACAAAGTAGTGAGTGTACAGCTTGTATAACAGTGTAAATTAGCTGTCCCCACAAAATAACTCAATACAGCCATTAATGTATAAACCACTGGCAACAAAAGTGAGTACACTCCATAGCGAAAATTTCCAAATTGGGCCCAAAGTGTCAATATTTTGTGTGGCCACCATTATTTTCCAGCACTGCCTTAACCCTCTTGGGAATGGAGTTCACCAGAGCTTCACAGGTTGTCACTGGAGTCCTCTTTTACTCCTCCATGATGACATCATGGAGTTGGTGGATGTTAGAGACCTTGCGCTCCTCCACCTTCCATTTGAGGATGCCCTAGAGATGCTCAATAGCGTTTAGGTCTGGAGACATGCTTGACCAGTCCATCACCTTTACCCCCAGCTTCTTTACCAAGGAAGTGGTCGTCTTGGAGGTGTGTTTGGGGTCGTTATCATGTTGGAATACTGCCCTGCGGCCCAGTCTCCGAAGGCAGTGGATCATGCTCCGCTTCAGTATGTTACAGTACATGTTGGCATTGATGGTTCCCTCAATGAACTGTAGCTCCCAAGTGCCAGCAGCACTCATGCAGCCCCAGACATGACACTCCCACCACCATGCTTGACTGTAGGCAAGACACACTTGTCTTTGTACTCCTCACCTGGTTGCCCTCACACACGCTTGACACCATCTAAACTGAATAAGTTTATCTTGGTCTCATCAGACCACAGGACATGGTTCCAGTAATCCATGTCCTTAGTCTGCTTGTCTTCAGCAAACTGTTTGCTGGCTTTCTTGTGCATCATCTTTAGAAGAGACTTCCTTCTGGGACGACAGCCATGCATACTAATTTGATGCAGTGTGTGGCATAAAGTCTGAGCACTGACAGGCTGATCCCCCCAACCCCTTCAACCTCTGCAGCAATGCTGGCAGCACTCATACATCTATTTTCCAAAGACAACCATTGGATATGACGCTGAGCATGTGCACTCAACTTCTTTGGTCGAACATGGTGAGGCCTGTTCTGAGTGGAACCTGTCCTGTTAAACCACTGTATGGTCTTGACCACTGTGCTGCAGCTCAGTTTCAGGGTCTTGGCCATCTTCTTATAGCCTAGGCCATCTTTATGCAAAGCAACAATTCTTTTTTTCAGATCCCCAGAAAGTTCTTTGCCATGATGTGCCATGTTGAACTTCCAGTGACCTGTATGAGAAAGTGAGAGCGATAACACCAAATTTAAAACACCTGCTCCCCATTCACACCTGAGACCTCATAACACAAATGAGTCACATGACACCGGGGAGGGAAAATGGCTAATTGAGCCCAATTTGGAAATTTTCACTTAGGGGTGTACTCACTTTTGTTGCCAGCGGTTTAGACATTAATGGCTGTGTGTTGAGTTATTTTGAGGGGACAGCAAATTTACACTGTTATACTAGCTGTACACTCACTACTTTACATTGTAGCAAAGTGTCACTTCTTCAGTGTTGTCACATGAAAAGATATAATAAAATATTTACAAAAGTGTGAGGGGTGTACTCACTTCTGTGAGATACTTTAAATAACCAGACTTTGTACATTTCAATCTGTATCCAATAACAGTGCACCTTAGCACAGGGAAACGTGTTGCATAAATGTGTGTGAATCTGGCCTTGATAGCCCAGCATACACTAAAAAATAACACACGTCTTTTTTAACCAACAAGACTGCCAGGTTTTTGTACATTTCACATGGATACCCAGACTTTGTACATTCCAATTTGTATACTAATGCTGTACACTAGGACACAGAAAAATGTGTTGGGTAAACTGGAGTAAATTTGGGCATGATAGCTAAGCATATAAATGATTATTACAAGCCTCTGATCACTAACAAAATTGCCAGGGATTTGTACATTTCACATAAATAGCCAGACTTTGTACATTCCAATTTGTATCCTAACCAAACCATTTATTGTTCACTGCATATCTTGCCAAAAATGTCACCTTTCATCTTTGACACTCAACTTCATGGTGTTTCAACTACATACTGTACTGTAGAGTTAAACAACAGAGAATTACAAATATGGCAGAAAATGGTGTGTGAAGCAGAAATGAGAAACTGCAAGATGACCATTTTCAAAGCTGGATTACTGGCAGGCTCTTTGTAAATACCCCCAAAGTGTCCTGTAGTGTAATGAGGGACATAAATCTTCCTTGACCTCAGAAAGATGTCTAACTTAAATGGCTTTCACAGGACTTCTACAGTTACCACATCGACCATATGTGCTAGCCAACAATTAGCAAATTAAAATCCATATGATATAATATTACCTTTGAAAAACATAATACATTTTCTTTGTGTTTAAGTAAAACACATCAAAATACGTATGGAAGTATGTTGAAGTTGTTTGTGTTTCCAAGATATCTTTGATACCTCCACCTATGACCTTATTTGGTGTTGTTCCTACATTGTACATTTAAAAATGTCACTGAATATCCCATCATATGTTTCTACTTATAGAACCAGATCTTAAATCCATCTGTTCCATACAACTCTTTTTAATTTGCAAAACAGGCCTATATAACTCCCTTGGAAACACACGAATACATGCACACACTTCAGACTTTTCAGACTTTAAGATTAGCTCAGAACAAGTAATTTATATTTAAATTAAGTTCATTACCTTGTTCTACATGTCATGCGCTAAACATGAATGATTGTCTAATATACTTTGGCACAGAAAGAAAATTGTACAATGCAATTATACAATCTAAACAGAAGTTCTTTTAATCTGTTGGTGGTAAACAATAAAGCACCTATTTTAATTTTCTTTGAACAGATGTATTTACTTAATACAATGTTTATCAGTTTTAATCCTGTGGGGTTTAAGCAGTCACTGTCAGAAGCTAATAGACATGTAGCCTGATTCCATAAACATTCACAAATAATTAAAGCAGTCTTAACAGGCTGGTAAGTGCTGGTTACAAAGACATGGTCCTACTAGAGTTATTGATTCTTGATTTGTAATGGCAAAGTCCGTTAACCTCTGTTCCACTGCACAACGGCTTAAAGCTGTCAGTTAGCACTTTGCTAGGGAGATCCCTATGCTGTTGAAACCCCCTACTACTGACATGGAGGGGGCTAAAAGTAATAATTAAATTAAAACTTTGCCCTCCCATTAAAAAAATATGTACTGCATCATGCAATTAATAGTGCATCTGCACTTTCAGTTTCCCTCAGTCCTCCAAAAGTCTCACAAATAGGGATGGACCGAACACCCCCCTGGTTTGGTTCGCACCGGAACACCTCGAACAGGTAAAAAGTTCTAGTGAACATGCAAACCCTAATAAAGTCTATGGGACACGAACATGAAAAATCAAAAGTCCTCATTTTAAAGGCTTATATGCAAGTTATTGCCATAAAAAGTGTATGGGGACCTGGTACTGACCTAGGGGACATGTATCAATGCAAAAAAAAGGTTTTCAAACGATTATTTTTAAAGGAGCAGTGATTTTAATAATGCTTAAAGTGAAACAATAAAAATGAAATATTCCCTGGGGGGGAGTCCCCTTGGTCTGCCTGTAAAGTACAACGTATAGAATATGCAATAATGACATTTCTAAAGGAAAAAATGTAATTTAAACTTGCTCGCAGCTGTAATGTATTGCTGGCTCCCGGCATGAAAAAAATTTAAAAAAACGTCCAGGGTTGTTGGGAGGAGGCCCTCCAAAGCACCTTGTAACCATGTTGATGGAGACAAGGGCCTCTTCCCGACAACCCTGGCCGGTGGCTGTCAGGGTCTGCGGGCAGGGGGCTTATCAGAATCTGGAAGCCCTCTTTAACTGCACTGCATTATATACACTACACTGACTGCACTATATACTCTGCGCTGCGTTATATACACTACACTGACTGCACAATATACTCTGCACTGCATTATATACACTACACTGACTGCACTGTATTATATATTTTACACTGACTGCACGCTCAATCCACTAAACAACCTGCCCAATCTCCATTCAAAAACACTATACACAGCCACCTTGTAAGCAACCTTATATAATGCCTCCAAGCTCATCGAACACCTTGTCCATGACCGAATTAGTCGCTACCTCATGGACAACAGCCTTCTCGACCCCCTACAGTCCGGCTTCTGTCCACAACATTCTACTGAAACTGCCCTACTAAAACTCACTAATGACCTACTAACTGCTAAAACCAATGGCCATTACTCCATACTCATACTCTTAGACCTCTCTGCTGCCTTTGACACAGTTGACCACCTGCTCCTCCTCAGCAAACTACACTCCCTTGGCCTCTGTGATGCTGCTTTGTCCTGGTTCTCCTCCTATCTCTTAGCACCTCTCAGCGCACTTTCAGTGTGACTTACAAATCCATCTCCTCTGCTCCTCTTCCTCTCTCTGTTGGGGTACCCCAAGGCTCTATCCTTGGGCCCCTACTATTCTCGCTCTATACCTCTTTCCTGGGCTAGTTGATAACCTCCTATGGCTTCCAATACCACCTCTACGCCGATGACACCCAGATCTATCTCTCCACTCCTCAACTCATCCCCTCGATCTCACGGATCTTAAACTTACTGAATGACATATCGGTATGGATGTCACACAACTTTCTCAAACTCAATCTTTCTAAAACTGAGCTTGTAATAATTCCTCCTTCTCGGTCCCCCCTCCATGACTTTACCAATAAGATCAACAGCACAACCATTGGTCCCTCCACACATGCCAGGGTGCTGGGTGTAATCCTTGACTCTGACCTCTCCTTCAGCCCCCACATCCAACCACTGTCTAAATCCTGCCGCCTTAACCTCCGCAACATCTCCAGAATTCAACCCTTCCTGACTAATGACACCACAAAGCAACTTATTCACTCTTTGATTATTTCCCGCCTTGACTACTGAAACTCTCTCCTTAATGGCCTACCCATACGCAGGCTATCACCCCTTCAGTCAATTATGAATGCTGCTGCTAGACTAATACACCTCACTAATCGATCTGTGACTACTGCCCCTCTCTGCCAATCCCTTCACTGGCTTCCCCTACCCCACCGTATAAAATTCAAAATGCTAACCACAACATACAAGGCCATCCACAACATCACCCCCAGCTACATCACCAACCTCATCTGCAGATATTGCCCAAATCGTGCCCTCCGCTCCTCCCCGGACCTCCTGCTCTCTAGCTCCTTTGTTACCTCCTCTCATGCTCGCCTTCAGGACTTCTCCAGAGCCTCTCCCATCCTCTGGAATTCCCTGCCCTGGTATATCCGATCAGCCCCTAACCTGTCCACCTTTAGGAGATCCCTGAAAACTCACTTATTCAGGGAAGCCTATCCCACACCCACCTAACAACTGTGCCCGAGCCACCCCCATCAAATCATTTCCTGCATCTATTACCTTTTGTACCACCACCCCCTCCCTTTAGAATGTAAGCTCTATGAGCAGGGCCTTCCTGTCCTTTCTGTATTGAACTATACTGTAATTGTGCTGTCCCCCCTCTACATTGTAAAGCGCTGTGTAAACTGCTGGCGATATATAAATCGTGAATAATAATAATAATAATAATAATAATATAGTGTGGGGCATGGACTTAGCCCCTGAGCCATGATTGGCCAAAGGTACCCTGCCTTTGGCCAATCATGGCTCTTACTGTACATCTCGCTGTGATTGGCCAAAGCATACAGGTTAGGTGCATGCTTTGGCCAATCAGCAGTCTTCAATGCACTGCGATCTTGCAGTGCATTATGGGGCGCTGGTCGACATCCTGCTAGCCACCCATATGTTTGTTTGTTCTATGAAAAACGAACAACCGATGTTCGGGTCGAACTTACATTCGACTCGAACATCGGGCCCATCTCTACTCACAAATAACAGTTAAGCCTGCTAGTGATGTCCACCTAATGCAGCTTCCTGCAATGGTTCCTAATTTCACAGCAGAGTTGGCATTCTCATGTAGGCTGTGCCTGCTTTGACTACAGTGGGATGAGAAGATGTTACAGGGGAAGTGGATCAGATTGTCACTGCTGATTCACAAGCTTGTCAATCAACACCTGGCCACACCTAGTCCTGCCCACTGCTTTCGGATTGGCCACACTATCTCAAACCCGAAACCCACCCACTGTGAGTGGAAGAAGTGGTGTGTGATACACAATTGGAGGATTTCGCTCAGTCAGGGAGAGTAAAAGTTTTTTGTTTATTTTGTGATTTTTGCACATCAATAGAAACTGGGGGAGTACAACTGGGGGAATCAATGGTGGAGAAGGATCGGAGTGTTTTGGTAGATCATAAGTTAATAATAGCATGCAATGCCAAGCTGCAGTTTCCAAAGCGAGCAAAGTCCTTTCTTGTATTAAGAGAGGCATGGACTGCAGAGAAAGAGATATAATTTTGCCCCTGTACAAATCATAAATTAGATGTACTCTGGAATACGCAGTTCAGTTTTGGGCTCCCGTTCACAAAAAGGATATCAGGGAACTGGAGAAAGTGCAGAGAAGAGCAACCATACTGATAAGAGGCATGGAGGAGCTCAGCTATGAGGGAAGATTGAAGCAACTGAATGTATTTTCTCTTGAATTGAGGAGATTATGGTCAACATGTAGAAATACATAAGGGGTCCATATAGTGAACTTGGTGTTGAGTTATTCACTTTAAGGTCATCACAGAGGACAAGGGGGCACTCTTTACGTCTGGAGGAAAAGAGATTTAATCTCCAAATACGGAAAGGTTTCTTCACAGTAAGAGCTTTTGAAAATGTGGAATAGACTCCCTCAAGAGCTGGTTCTGACCAGCTCAGTATATTGCTTTAAAAAAGGACTGGATTCTTTCCTAAATGTTCATAATATAACTGGGTACTAACATTTATAGGTAAAGTTGATCCATGGAATATCCGATTGCCTCTCAAGGAATCAGGAAATAATTTTTCCCCTGCTGGAGCAAATTGGATCATGCTTTGCTGTTTTTTTTTTGCCTTCCTCTGGATCAACTGTGGGTATAGGATTGTGTATATTGGATTGTATGATATTTCATTTTTTCTTTTTCCCTTTTATAAGTTGAACTAGAAGGACTTGTTAGGACTGTCATACAGGAGTACTGAATTAGTTTAGTTAAAATATCAACATAAAACACAGAAACATTGAAGAGTGATGGCAGCAAAAAAAAAAACCAAGTGGTCAATTGAGTCTGCCCATTTTTTTTTAATTTATACATTTTTTTGTTAACTTTTTTGATCTTGAGTATAGATCTATGTTTGTCCCAGGCATGTTTGAATCTACTTACCGTTGACTGAATCACTACCTCTGCTGTAAGTTTATTCCAAGCATCACCTACCATTTCAACAAAATAATACTTTCTAAGATTAGTTTTGAACTTTCCTCCTGCTAGTTTGAGGTCATGTCCCCGTGTTTTTGACCTTGGCTTCCTATTGGAAATACTGCCCTCCTGAACCCTATTCACCCCCTTGGTGTATTTAAGGGTTTTAATCATGTCTCCCCTTTCCCTTCTTTCCTCCAGACTGTACATATTAAGTTCCTGAAGTCTCTCCTGATATGTTTTATACAAAAACCTTTCACCATTTTTGTTGCCCGTCTCTGGACTTGTGTTACCTTATCAATATCTTTCTGTAAGTGAGGTCACCAGAACTGGACGCAGTATTCTAGATGAGGGGTAAGAATGTGATTTGCTTTTTGATAATTAATATTGTTATATTAATTTCAGTATTAGCATTTTAAAGGCTAAATCCACCATTTGCAACATTTTACACCAATATTATTTCTTCCCAGCAGCTAGAATAAAAAGCAGTAATCACCCTTGCAGTCTATTAACACTTCCTTCAGCTCTCCAACTTAATGCTCAATACCTAATTAACATATGATGACCCCCTCTGTTCGGGGTTGGGGTAATTTTTGGGTAAGTGGACAGTTGTTCCTATTTAAGTATTTTCATACTTCGTTACATGTCATTTTGAGCACTGAAAGGGTCTGTCAAGTGCTGTCAGCACACAGTAAACCCAATATACAGTTACCCACCCATCAGCAGCATAGATTAGGTTGCTATCTTTTTGAGGGTGCACTGCCTGTTTTATAGCTCAGTGCTTCAAAAGCCATTTCTTTTAACTTGTGTCAAAATGCCAACACCTGCATAAGAGACAGAGAAATCTGACATTGGAAATTGAAAATTTTCTGCACAGCCTATTATTGTCTATTTTTTCCAGGCAGAAGGTGGCACCAAAGTGACATCAGTTTTTTCTATGGGATTACAGGACAGAAATGCAGCTGTTTGTTTAAAAATGTTGCACTCCCACTATAATATGACTTTCTGTTTAAAGCCAAAGCTAATCAAATTTTCAGTCATATTACTTACCTGTATTGAAGTATGTCCAATGTTGTGCAGGCAGCTGAATCTTGGAGAAATCTTCACTGCAGGGATTCCCCCATCCTTTTCCTTTTCTAAACTTCTGGCACAGTGGGAGTTAACAGTTTTAGTTCTCTGGTATGAGCTGAAGATGATTCAATGGGGACCTACCCTCTCATCCAGGAAGAAAAGTTTCATTGATTACAACTGCTTGTAACCAGATTTCTAAAAAGCCACTAGATTGCTAACCCCCCCCCCCCCCCCCCCCCGAAAAAAAAAAAATCAGAGATCCTGTTACTGTTTTCTGTTAATCCATGCAAGAAGAATTCCTAATGGATGACAGGGGTGGGAGGGGTGGGTCCCCATCTGATCATCTGTAGTAGAGCTCAGCTTAGAGACCCAAAGTTGTTAACCCTTGCAGTGCCAGAAATTCAAAGAAGGAAGGGAACGGGGGACATCCTCGTAGCGAAGATTTCTACAGGAGCCAGCTGCCTGCACAATGAAAAAAAATCTTAGCTAAACATAATTTCTAAATATTTTCTAATAATGTCCTGAAACGTTTACAAGTTTTGTGAAAAACACAATCCAAGCTATACAGCATAACCTTGTGTTGCATAGTAAAATGCTCATTTTAGGCTTTAAATTTACTTAAAACCCCAAAACATTATATACTTTATGAATGCTGAAATCCTGCAGAATACAAAGTTACTAGCTGCAAAGTTTTATGTCACGATAGTTGCATAACTGCTTTTTAAGCTTATATTTCACTAAAAAATACATCATATTTTATGTTAGTGTCTTAAAATATTACATTTTAGAGCACACAAACACAACATACTGTACATTAGACCTCTGTTGTATCTCTTGCACTGCTTCCAAACTGAGTACAGACAGCACCTGTCTACATTCCTGGTCCTAGGTGGCCAGAATCTGACAGTCATAAACCCAAAGGAGCTCAGAGCAGTGCACTTCTGAGTTCACAAAAAGTGGAAAATCACATGAACAACATGCTAACTCCTGAGTCTGCTTACAAATTGTTACTTAGTACTGAGTGAACCCCAAGCATAGCAGTAAACCCCATTGAAGTCCATGGGAGCTGAATCTTGTAATTTTTTTGTCTGGCCTTTTCAAGATCAATTTGGGAAATTCCCCTCAACCACCATACTGTGGGCTCTGTATAGACTGTAGGGGGCACAAAAGCAAACAAAAAAGAAAACATGTGTAGTTTGCCCCAAACTTCATACCAGACTCACATCCCAGTTTGCGGCTTGGCTGGCCTTCAAAGAGGGGGTAGCGAGTGTGCACCCCCTTCCTCCTGAACAGGGCTCATGCCCCCCTGCCAAAGCACCCTGTCCATGTTGATGAGGCAAGGGCCTCTTCTCCACATCCCTTTGCTGGTGCATGTGGGAATCTGAGGGAGTGTTACCACCACTAAATGATTGACTTCCAACTACAGCAGCTGTCAGTTTGCCATGCAGGTGAACTTAGTTCGCCTGTTCAAACACTGCAAACATGTTAATTTTAGGTACAATTCTACACATCTGCAAACTTGAATCTTATTCCTATTTAGTACGTACATAAGAAATTCCCTCCTAACCCAAAACTTCTTTTCAAGGCATCACATTACACATTTGTTGGCCCCACTCACAAATACTCCCTTCTGGTCCAGGGGCTATAAATAGGCTCTTCCATAAACTTTTCAACGTAGTTTTGCAGAAAAACCTATAGATGGCACTCTTGCATCCACCAAATGATAACCTGACGCTATATAAACAAAAATTGTTGTTTCATATCTTTATTGCTGTCAAACAGTATAAGCTTGGAAAAAAGCAGTCCCATGTAGGGATCTGCTGCCCTCTACTGTCAGAATTTGTAAATGCCTATAAAAATATTATGTATGCATTTCCTGCCCGTGGTGGTTGGCTTTGAAACCCCAGAAGGTAGAAGTGAAAATGGAAAGAAAGTCTCAGCTACATGTCCTGTCTATGCTGCTAAATCCTGGATTAGAAAAGACTATTATAAACTGCTGGGAGGGACCAAGGCACAAAGTAGATGTGACTCTGAGTTCCAGTGCTACACCACAGTTCCTGCCCCTGAGAAGTTTTATTCCAGCCTGGTCGGACAACAGTTGGAAAATACCCCTGTGACCACTGATCATGTCTTCAGGCCCCTGACACAAAGACAGATGCCACATCATCCTCAGGGGCCTGAGCAACTAGGCTTTGCTGCAACATTCATCTGGAGGTATCTCTATTAATTCATATATATATATATATACTTGGGCATATGTGCACAATTCCACCAGGACTCCTGTCGGGCTCTTTGCTGACAATACCTGTTTGTATATTGGATATGTATTTTTTAGTATGTGCTGTTATTGATGTTTTCTTATATAAAGCTTGTATTACATTTATACTGGTTTGTGCATCTACACTATATTGTCAAAAGTATTGTGACACCTGCCTTCACACGCATATGAGCTTTAATGGCGTCCCAGTCTTAGTCCGTAGGGCTCAATATTGAGTTGACTCACCCTTTGCAGCTATAACAGCTTCAACTCTTCTGGGAAGGCCGTCTCCAAGGTTTAGGAGTGTGTCTATGGGAATGTTTGACTATTCTTCCAGAAGTGCATTTGTGAGGTCAGGCACTGATGTTGGATGAGAAGGCCTGGCTCACAGTCTCTGCTCTAATACAACCCAAAGGTGTTCTATCGGGTTGAGGTCAGGATTCTGTGCAGGACAGTCAAGTTCCTCCACCCCAAACTTGCTCATTCATGTCAATGTTAAACCCTACGGACTAAGACTGTGCGGAAAAAGGCAGGTGTCACAATACTTTTGACAATATAGTGTATATGCTTATAGTTATTGTCATATGCTGGTTGTTTTAGTTATTCTGGTGCCAATTACTTTGTTTATTACTGATTAATTTCCCAGGAAGGGAATCCCCATCTGTTATTAAAGCCATTCTTCCACTTAGCAAAGATCCTGCTTCTCTTATTTACCTATGAGTATAGGGCAGTATCCTGTTTGGTGAGGGCCATTTCGTATAACACCCCCCTAAAAAAGAGGGCAACACATGCATAATAATTATTTAAAGGTTAACCAGCATTCTCAGAGAAAACTACGCAAAGCTTGTTGTTAGATAACATTTGCACACCACAACTGGAAACTGGAATGTTAACTAACATATGAAACGCAATACTCACTCCCATCTTTTCTCCATTCCCTCAAACACAGTCTGCTGGCCCTACATTTTTCTCCCTGCCTCAACAACCTTCTTCCTGACATGAAATATTGTACATATACTGATACAAATCCATTCAATACCCAACTGAGAACAGATATTAAAGTGGAAGTTCACCCAAAAACTAAAATCACTATACATACCTTTTCTGAAGTACAATCTCTATTGGTGGAAGCTCTGTGCAAGAGAGAACCGATAACATCAGGGAAATGCCTAGCAAGTGATGTCACCCACAGAGTATCTATGGGGCTTCCACTGTCGGCTGCCTCCTCTGCATCCATCTCCACAGAGAAGCAGCCGCTGACAGCTCAGCGTGAAACCAGACCCAAGCGGCTTCAGAAAAGGTATGCATAGCGATTTCTTCTTTACAGGGCTAGATAGATTAGTCCTAGATTGTGGATGCAAGTAGATTTAGAGATTTTAGTTTTAGGGTGAACATCTACTTTAAAGCGGTGTTCCGCCCTCCCCCCCCCCTTTCAAAAATTAAAAGTTAGCAGCTACACATACTGTAGCTGCTGACTTTTAATGTTAGGACACTTACCTGTCCGGGGAATCCATCGATGTCGGGACCCCTGCCGCTGCCATTGCCAGTAAGGGAACCCGGCAGTGAAGCTCTCTTACAGGCCCAGCAGCAGTGGAAGGAGGAGGGAGCTGAACTTCTGACGTACCTTGTTGCAGCGAGGTTTGATGGAAGCGGGGACAGGGTACCTGTCAAAAACAGGTACCCGCTCCTCCTTCCCCCCCAAAATGTGGCAAATGTGGCACCGGAGGGGGGGAGGAATCAGATAAGTGGAAGTTCCACTTTTGGGTGGAACGCCGCTTTAAGGATGAGGAAATGGCATAATTTAATGTTCAATTTCTTGAAGGTTACCTTTTATAAAAACAATACAAATTTTAAACAGTAAAGCATTGGCTTTAATTTTTAGCAGCATATGGCCTCCACAACTGAGCACCACAGTGCATTAAAACATTCATTCAGGTTGTCCACTTGCATTTGATCAAATGGTGTACAAACTCTTATTCTTATTGTATTACTACATATGTTACTAATGTACTAATTTTCTTGTACCTTGTTGTAATACTCAATAAAAATATTCAAAAAGGAAAAAGCAAAAGGTGTACAAGCTGTTTGTATGCATCCACCCCACTGAAATCAACTACATGACTCTAATACCAACTAATCAGCTGTAAGTAAATGTTAAAAGCATATAAGTGATACTTACAACGTCCCATGAGATCCAGCACTGCAAAGGCACTTTCCAGTCTCAAAATGACACTCTCCATTAAAGCAGTCAGTGCAAACAAAAGCACAGTTTTCACCGTATGTTCCATTGCGACATTTTGTTTCACACCTAAAAAAGGCACTCTATGTTAATGACACAACTTTCTCAGCATGTGAATTAACATACTTGTATTCAGGGGTCCACGACACATTAGACTTGTTGGGTTGCTAAATAATACTATTATATGTGCTTTGTTCTCCAGTGGTTGGTAGCGCTTCAGCCCTAAATTTCCACCCCACAAAATGGATAACTTATGGAGGTTGTAGAGGAACTCCAGCTAATGCATCTCAGTGCTTGGAACTTGGAACTACATAAGCAGCAGTTTTGTACTTGAACTGTGACTTTTTACCCATCCTACACAATGTAAATGCTTGCACAAAAATACAATGGAAAGAAAGTTAGTGCTATGCATCAGGATAGTTACATTACTGTAGCGCACTGGTATAACTAAACTTTAAAATGAACCTGTCACAGACCTGGACAAAATGCACCACCACAGGTTACCTTCAACTAATACCAGGTTCACAAAAGTTCTGCTACATAATCATGTGTTTTTCAGTGCGATTTTATAGCATGTGTATGTTAGACATGTGCAATCAGTTTCGTAACGAATCGACAAGTGGCTGGATTTTGCAATAAAAAAAAAAATTAAAAATAACGAATTTCAACTAATACAAAAGAAATTAAAGCAAAAATAACGAATTAATTTGACAACATTCGTTAAAGGTCTAATGAAACAAAAGGTAAACTTGGAGTAAATCTTACAGTCCAATCAGCTCATTCATTTTGTGCTGGAGCTTGGATTACTGGCAAAGTGCATTCCTGAGAACTGAATGAGAAGGGTGTTGTATTGTATTTGAGCAGAGGAGAAGAGATATTGTCATTGTGTGTGTTGATGGATTCAATAAATAAATGACTTTGCGAACTACGAATCGCTAACTAGTGTATATATATATATATATATATATATATATATATATATATATATATATATACATAAATATTGAATTATCCAGAAACAAATCGATACGTTATAACGAATATCGATACTCTACAGAAATAACGAATTATCCAAAAACAAATTTACGTAACATAACAAATATAACAGAACGAAATTATGTATTTTACGAATGAAAACGAAACTAAACTAAACAAAATTTTCCATTGTGCACAAGTCTAGTGTTTGTGTATTTTTACACATTTTTGATATGTTTTCATGCTTCATGCATTTTTTTGGAGGAGGAGGAGACTGGTTAAAAAAGCTCAAAACCCTGTTGTAAACATGCATGTGCATTTTTCAGAAGCTATTAACCACTTGCCAACCACCGGCCCTCATTATTGGGCATTTAAAAGGGCTGTTATGGCAGCAGATAGCTGCCATAACCCCAGTATCCTCTACAACAGCGGGCGGGCGGCTTTCAGATAAAGTGATCTCAACTGCAGATTCGCCACTAGATCACTTTTATTGTGGGTGGGAGAGGGCTCCCCCCCCCGCCGCACTTCGGTCATCTCCGCCGCTTACTGGAGCTGTTGGTAGCATCGGAGCACCTCGGGTCCTCTTCCCTCACAGGCTGGAAAGATGGAAAGATGGAACCCCGCGTGGCTCCACACTATTGGATGGCAGAAGCAGCGTCAAACGTCACTTCCGCCCAATGGTCTTAAAGGGGAATTTTTTTTTTATTTGTAAAAAAAAAATTACATTTATTTTTTTTTCCTTTTTATTGCATTTTAGTGTAAATGTGAGATCTGAGGTCTTTTTGACCCCAGAACTCACATTTAAGGGGTCCTGTCATGGTTTTTTTATTACAAGGGATGTTTACGAACACACACAGTGTTCAAACCACACATGTCACCGCAATCGTTAGAGTGAGAGCAATAATTCTAGCACTGGACCTCCTTTGTAACTCAAAACTGGTAACCTGTAGAAATTTTTAAACGTCACCTATGGAGATTTTTAAGGGTCAAAGCTTGTTGCCATTCCACGAGCGGGCGCAATTTTGAAGTGTGACATGTTGGGTATCAAATTACTTGGCGCAACATTATCTTTCACAATATAAAAAAAAGTTGTCTTATTTTTTAATACAAAATGTATATTTTTTCAAAAAAATTGCGCTTGTGAGACCTCTGCACAAATACGATGTGACATAAAGTACTGCAACGGCCGCCATTTTATTCTATAGGGTGTCTGAAAAATTATATATAATGTTTGGGGGTTCTAAGTAATTTTCCCAAAAAAAAATTATTTTAACTTGTAAACACCAAATCTCAAAACGAGGCTTGGTCCTTAAGTGGTTAAGTGGTTAAAGGCTATTGGGCCAAAAATGCATTATGTTGCATCAATACAAGCACCTACACCTTTTTCAAAATTTGTACTGCACCATGTTCCATAAATCGAATATTTTCCAGTAAAAAGTAGTAATTATTCCAACCCCCTCCACCTCTTAAATTTCCCTCTTACTAAATGAGGCAGCTCATTACATTAAAGATGACTGCACTTAATAGATAATAACTCTAATTGCCTCTCTTTCCCTCCCCATGAAATGAATAACCCTTACTACAGTACTCAGATCAGTCAGTCAGTCATCGTCCCCAAGGACCATGGTCTATGCCAAATGGCACTCCTGCCTTCCACCCGGTGCGCTGTGTGGTACTGCACATGTTTGGTCTTCTTTACTAGGCCCTAATGGAGAAATCATCATCCTTGTACAGTCGTGGCCAAAAGTTTTGAGAATGACACAAATATTAATTTTCACAAAGTCTGCTGCCTCAGTTTTTATGATGGCAATTTGCATATACTCCAGATTGTTATGAAGAGTGATCAGATGAATTGCATTTAATTGCAAAGTCCCTCTTTGCCATAAAGGCTTCAGGGTGCCCAAGAAAGTCCAGCAAGCGTCAGGACGACCTCCTACAGCTGATTTAGCTGTGGGATCGGGACACCACCAGTACAGAGCTTGCTAAGGAATGGAAGCAGGCAGGTGTGAGTGCATCTGCATGCACAGGGAGGCAAAGACTTTTGGAGGATGGCCTGGTGTCAAGAAGGGCAGCAAAGAAGCCATGTCTCTCCAGGAAAAATATCAGGGACAGACTGATATTGTGCAAAAGGTACAGGGATTGGACTGCTGAGGACTGGGGTAAAGTCATTTTTTCTGATGAATCCCCTTTCCGATTGTTGGGGGCATCCGTAAAAAAATCTTGTCTGGAGAACAAAAGTTGAGTGCTACCATCAGTCCTGTGTCATGTCAACAGTAAAGCATCCTGAGCCTATTCATGTGTGGGGTTGCCTCTTAGCCAAGGGAGTGGGCTCACTCACAATTTTGCCTAAGAACAGCGCCATGAATAAAGAATGAATAAAACATCCCCCAAGAACAACTTCTTTCAACCATTCAAGAACAGTTTGGTGATGAACAATGCCTTTTCCAGCATGATGGAGCACCTTGCCATAAGGCAAAAGTGATAACTAAGTGGCTTGGGGAACAAAAATTTTTATATTTTGTTCCCCAAGCCAGGAAACTCTCCAGAATTTAATACCATTGAGAAGTTGTGGTCAATCCTCAAGATACGAGTGAACAAAAAAACCCCACAAATTCTGACAAACTCCAGTCATAGATTATGCAAGAATGGGCTGCCATCAGTCAGGATGTGACCCTGAAGTGGATTGACAGCATGATGGGGCGAATTGCAGAGGTCTTGAAAAAGAAGGGTCAACACAGCAAATATTGACTCTTTGCATAAACTTAATGTAATTATCAATAAAAGCCTTTGACACTTATGAAATGCTTGTAATTATACTTCAGTGTACCACAATAACATCTGACAAAAAGATCTAAAAACACTAAGGCAGCAGACTTTGTAAAAATTAATATTTGTGTCATTTTCAAAACTTTTGGCCACGGCTGTAGGTTGTTAAGTAGACAGTTGAGATCTGGATATAACATCAGCCTCATCATCTGTGATGGTCATTTTGATCTTTGTGTTTAAATATAGGTAACTTTTGCTTTTTACCTAACTGTTCAGATTTGTGACAGGTTAAAAATCAAAAGCCAAAATGTTTTATTTTTTTAGTTTTGGATATAGTAAGTAAGGCTTAAAGCCTCTTTCAGGTTTATCTTTGCCATCTGTGTATAATTGGGGGGGGGGGGATTTTCCTTTACTACTTGTCCTGTAGACACAACAGAACGTGCGAGGAAAACTCTCTAAAGTGCGGAAAATCCTCTCATACAGTTGATACGGTCCCAGTTTTGGCAACAGTGGGCCCTATGTAAAGTAGAAGAGGTGAATTTCACCAACAGGGACACAGGCAGCAATAATAACCTTACAGGGCTTTTAACAACTCACCACTCTATCAAAAAAAAGAAGTTTTGACTTTAGATATACTTTAAATATAAATCTAATAAAACTGTCACTTTAAGCCTGTAAAGAAATGTTCACTTCTGACATTTCTACACAGAAAGAATGTGTTTAAGTTATTATGTCTTGTGAGCAGCTTATTATAAACCAAACAAGACGACATCAATTAGTTTTCAAGGTGTCCTGAAGTTACTGTGACAGGACAAACATGCAGTAGAATATTAAAGATTGATTAGTATGCCTTGTAACATTTTTAGTGCATTTTTAGAACCCTGTGATATGAATGACTCCATTCGTTTTAATTATTGAATTTCTCATTGCAGTTTTCATGCATTATTTGGAGCATAAAAAAAGTGTATCATAACCAGACTCACATGAATGATTCCTTAAACCTGAACTACAGGCAGATAGAAAAAACACAATTAATTGCAGCTGTATAACAAAACAGAAGTAAGACCAAAGCTTTTATTTCAACCTACTTCTTTTCTGAGTCACAGGAGTGCACTTATTTTTGCACTTCCGTGACATAGAGTCAGCTAACAGCAGGCTAAAGCCCATTGTCGGCTGACGTCACAGAGCTGCTCCAGACTCTGGATCCACACCAAATTGTCAGGATCCACTAAGCTGCCTGATTGACAGTTGGCTGAGAGTCAAAGTCAGCTGTGCCTGGCCCCTCTCCAGCCCGATGCTCCAGAGAGCTTTCCACTTCAGTGATCAGTTTGTGGTCTTAGAGCCAGTGAGAGACAGCTGCAGCATCAGGCAGATGCTGCAGCATTTATTTGGCTGCATATTTTTTATTTTTTTTGAACCCCCAAACTTCTCCTTTAAATGTATTTTATATACAACTAGTTAGAGGTCGTCCGAAATGGGTTTTTCTCTGGCCGATGATGATATTTAGAAATCGCGGCGGCCGATATATGATGCCGATTTTTTTGGGCCGATATGTTAGGCCGATTTTTTTTTTTCTTTTTTTTTTCCCTTCATCTCATAAAATCTAACAGTTAGACCCCTTTCACACTGGGGCATTTTTCAGGCGCTTTTGGGCTAAAAATAGCGCCTGTAAAGTGCCTGCAAAACGGCTCCCCTGCAGTCTCAGTGTGAATGCATGAGTGTTTTCACACTGAGGCGATGCGCTGGAAGGATGTTAAAAAAAAGTCCTGCAAGCAGCATCTTTGGAGCGGTGTATACCGCTGCTCCACCACTCCTGCCCATTGAAATGAATGGGCACCGCTGCCAAAGCGCCTGCAAAGCGATTCGGCAGTGGCACTTCACGGGCGCATTTAACCCCTTCCTCGGCAACTAGCTGGGTTATAAGCACCCCACTAGCAGCCGAATAGCGCCGCTAAAATGACGGTAAAGCGCCACTAAAACTAGCAGCGTTTTACCGTCACCGCCTGCCTGCTCCTAAACATTTATTAAACAAAACAAACCTCCAATCAGTGCACTTGTATGTATAATTTAGATAAAAAAACTTAAATATTAAATACACAAAAACAGGTAATCAAAACTTTTGGATGAAAAAAAATGGGCTAACTTTACTGTTTTAGTTTTCTTTTAAATTCATTAGTCTATTTTTTCCAAAAAAATTGCGTTTGAAAGACCGCTGCGCAAATACCATGTGACATAAAATATTGCAATAACCGCTATTTTATTCCCTAGGGTCTCTGCTAAAAAAAATATATATATATAATTTTTGGGGGTTCTAAGTGATTTTCTAGCAGAAAATACAGGATTTTTACTTGCAAACAAGTGTCAGAAAAGAATTAGTCTTTAAAGCGGGATTCCGGCCTTAAAAAAAAAAATGTAAAAGTCAGCAGCTACAAACACTGTAGCTGCTGACTTTAAATAAGTAATTACCTGTCCTGGGTGCCCGCGATGTTAGCCGCCCGAGGCCGACCTGTCCCTCGGCTCCCGGCACCGCCATCCTAGGTAAGGGAAACAGGCAGTGGAGCCTTGCGGCTTCACTGCCAGTTTCCTACTGCGCACGCGCGAGCGGCGCGGCGCTCTGTGAATGGCCCCGTGGTGTTCTGGGAACACAAACAGTTCCCAGAAGACAACGGGGCCGCTCACCGAGGAGAAGAACACGCCGTGGAAAAGGAAGAGGCAGATTAGGAAGACTGCTTAGCAACAAGGGTTTAGGTAAGTTTACATTTTTTTTTTCAAATTTTTTTAAATTTATTTAGGATTTTTGGTGAATTTTTTTTTTCAGGGTGGCCCTCCACTTTAAATGGTTAAACTGAGAACTCCTACACACGGAGTTCAGTCCATTGATAAGTATAAACATTGTATCTCTTTAGCTTCTTTTCTCAGACTTGGCAGGAAGACTTCAGGCAACTTGCATTGACTTCTATTACAGAAGTCATTTGCAAGTCGCGCTGAAGTTATAATCGGCCTTTCTTATCAGCACAATTGGCCGATGCCGATTAATTAAAAAACACCAAATATCGGCCGATATATCGGTCGACCTCTACAACTAGTACCTGTTTTAACAACAGCCTCTGTCATTGCCTACACAGCAGCACTCTGACTAGAAAAAGGAGGGTAGCTGCATTGCACATGTGTTAAAAGGAACATGCTGAAGAGAGAGAATTTGATTATTTGTCAGTAACTTGCTGCTCATTCATTGTCCAATCAGCAAGTTGGGGAAGGTGATATCATTGTATTGTATTAACTATTATAGAAAAAGTGGTGTCACCCATCTACATGTGCTGTTTGGCAATGGTGTATGAATAAAACAATGATAAGATGAGTATTTTACCTGTGTATTCAGCAGTTTGCCTGGAATTCAACTTACTGAATTTAATTAACATAATTATTAAAATCTGTGCATGACCCTGCATCTTCTTACCTATCGCCTATCCAGCCAGGATTGCAATGCGAACACTTCCCATTGATGTGATTACAGGTGTGTCCTTCCTTGCACAGGGGGCATGCAAGAGAACAGTCTTCTCCATAGAAACCATGGGCACATGTTTGGTCACACCTTGTTCCATTCCATCCTGGTTCACACGCAATACATCGACCATCAGCAATGGTACATGGCTGCAGTCCCTTACATTGACCACATCTAGAAAGAAAAGCACCCAATTTAACAAATGTAGCACACTCAATAGGTCATTAAAAGGCATAGTTTAGACCAGTCCTCAAGTACCCCCAAAAGGCCGTTTTGGGAATTTCTCTTAATAAATAAAATAGCTGTCCAAAATACTAAGCCATTGATTCTGATTTAAAGCACCTGTGCAAGATAAAGGAAAACCTGCAAACATGGCCTGTTGGGGGTACTTAAGGACTAAGGTTGAGAACCACTGGTTAGTACTGAATCTGAAAATATAGAAAAAACCCAATTTTCCAGATTTCTTAGAACATAGCAATGTTTAGGACTCCCCAATGTGCTGAAATAGAGGAAGAGCCTTGGCCTTGTGCTGAAACAGCAGAGCTCTCATTACACAAATGCTTAGCTGTAATGGCAGACTGAAGTCAGAAATCAACAGACATTGCCCTTATACAGAAGAAGGAAAAACAATGCAAGATTTTGACAGCAGATGGGACTGCAGGTAAATTCAGTTCTCCAGAGCAGGACTCAAAAGGAGGAGAGGTCCCTTTTTGTTGACACAGAAATCAAACTTAAAGAACCTTTGAAATTCTATTTGTACCATAAATGATTAGGTATACATGATATCCAACCATCCATCTAGTTAAAAAATGTAAAGTATCAGGTACTGCCAATAATAATTATTATAGTTTTATCTGCTTACCTCCTCCGACAGCCCTGTCCATAAAGTCCAGCAGGACAAGGCTCACGACAAAATTTACCCCTATATCCAGGTTCACAAGTGCAAGTTCCATCCATTTGATTGCATTTGCCTTTGAAACACTGGCATACTCTCTCACATCTTGAGCCCCATAACCGTTCCCGACACAAGCAGCGTCCAGTCAGTTGATCACACGGGGAATTGTTGCAAGAGCATTGGTTGTTACAGCTCCGAGCCCACCATCCTGGCTGACAAATGCACCTTCCTGTTGCTTGGTCACATTGTGAGTTGGTACTACAATAACAGGCATTCGAACACTGAGGGCCCCACCAATTTTGTTCACAGGTGCACTTTCCAGTCTCTTGGTCACATTTTCCATGCTTGCATAGACAGGCATTCTCACAGTTGGATCCCCATCGATTTGCATTGCAAGTGCACTGTCCGCCAACATCATCACATTGTCCATGTGGATGGCAGGAACATTTTTCTTTACAGTCTGGACCCCAGAACTGTCTTGGGCACTCTAGGTGAAAATAAAATAGATTTAAGCAATCACGTCTCATATTTAAAAATTATTGCAAGCAATAAATGTATGGTTTGCGCAAATAGCAACTTCATACACTAGTCTGTAAAAACCAATTGAACTTTAAATATACAATATCTATTTTTTGGCTATGACTTACTGCATTTTGCATAGGGCTCTCTGGATTACAATAGTACCAATTAACTCAAAACTCACATTTCAATTTTCAGTATATGAGCTATATATGATCCTTTACACAGCTCAATGTAACCGGTAGATTTTTTACTTACCTTATATTTTGACAACTGCAGAAGGGGGAAAGAAGTAAGGCACCAATCCAGGAGTCACCACATACACAAAAATGTCTAATAAGGTTGATATTCTTGAAGGTGTTTGTAACATGAAACATGTTTCGGTATTGCTTGAAGATTATTATTATTATTATACAGGATTTATATAGCACCAACAGTTTGCGCAGAGCTTTACAATATAAAGGACAATACAGCACCAATATAATTCAATACAAGAGAGTTAGGTGGGCCCTGCTCCCGAGAGCTTACAATCTAATTGGCCAAAGCAGTGAAAACTAGTTTAACCATTTGGGGCCTGCGCTATAGCTGAAAGACGGCTACAGAGCAGACTTAAAATGCCGGAAAGGGTGTCCATGGCACGCTCTGTGATCGCCAAATCCTCGGGACTCGGCTGATCACAGATCGGGGTAAAGGGCCAATCACAGCGGCCCTTTACCACATGATCAGCTGTCAACCAATGACAGCTGATCACGGAAGTAAACAGAAGCCAGTTATATGCTTTTTTTCCCTCACACTGACAGAATGAGGAAAAAAGAAGAAAGCTGTTACAGGGACATTGGTCCCCTCAGTGCCCACCAGTGCTGCTAATCAGTGCCACCGGTGCCGTTAATCAATGCCCACCAGTGCCGCTAATCAGTGCCCACTAGTGCCACCTACCAGTGCCCATCAGTACTGCTAATCAATGCCCACCAGTGATGCTAATCAGTGCCCACCAGTGCCACTAATCAGTGCCCACAAGTGCCATCTACCAGTGCCAATCAATACTGCTAATCAGTGCCCACCAGTGCCACCTATTAGTGCCCATCAGTGCCTCATCATCAGTGTTACTTATCAGTGCTGCCTACCAGTGCATATCAGTGCCCATCAGTGCTGCCGATCAGTGCACCTATCAGCGCCATCTATCAGTGCCACCTCTCAGTGCCATTCAGTGCTGCCTATCAGTGCTCATCAGTACCACCCATCAGTGCAGTCTCATCAGTGCCCATCAGTCCCACCTATCAGTGACCATCAGTGCTACCTCATTAGTGCCTATCAGTGCAGCCTATCAGTGCCCATCAGTGCAGCCTATCAGTGCAGCCTATCAGCACCAATCAGTGAAGGAGAAAAATTACCTGCTTGCAAAATTTTATAACAAACATTTTTTTTTGCAAATTTGTTTTTTGTTTTTAAAAAAAAAAAAAAAAAAAAAAACAGTGGTGATTAAATAAAGCTGTATTTGTGTGAAAAAAAAAAAAATTTCATTTTGGTACAGCGTTGCACAACCGCGCAATTGTCATTCAAAATGGAACAGCGCTGAAAGCTGAAAATTGGTCCGGAGCAGGAAGGGGGTGAAAGTGCCCAGTAAGCAAGTGGTTAAGGGAAAAAAATCATCTGATAGAGTACAATATTGTGGTACAGTGTTGGCCAGAACATCAGAAGAAAATGTTTGGAGGTGCTTATTTTAGATGATTGCAGACACAATTAAGAATTCAATTTCAGTTTAGAGTCCAATTCTGAAAACATCCCTTACAAGCAGATATAAGATAAAACGAGTCTAGAGATGGACAATTAAACCGGTGAGGGGTCTGGGGGATGAAAGATATCAGGGGAGTCCGCAGGAGCATAATATACACAGGCTTGAAGAAAGAAGGGAAGGGAGGGACATGACTTCATTGTTTGCATTCATTAGGGTATAAACAGGGGCATTGCTTGAATTGTGAAAGACTTCACACAACCTTGGGCACCCGAAGTTAAGCAATAATAAGGAGCACCTACAGCACCGTGGCAAATGGTTGACGCGGTCATATTGGGTTAACAGTGGGAAGGGCTTAAAGAGGCATGGTTAAATTGAACCTAAGCCTGCTTGCACATGTGCCACAGTCTATCAACCCACAAAATATGGGAATGTAATATATAATATAGCACATAGTGCACAGTGACTGGGATTATGTAATGCAGAAAGTGAAGGAGTCAGTAGCATGTAAAGCACTGTACAGGTGTCAGGGGCATATAACACACAAAGTGCAGGAGTCAGTAGTATGTAATGCACTCTCTTAGATCTATAATGAGCAGAACCTCCCCAGGGCCCTAAGTGTACTGTCTGCCCTCATGTTGTAAAGCGATGTACAAGCTGTTGGCGCTAAAGAAATCCTAAATAATAATAATAATGTACAGAGCACATTATAAACCTTCCTACCTGTATCTTGCGTTTTTCACCTGCATAAGATTTGCATTGGTCATTAGTTTCCTAGTGTCATTTGAAGCTCTGTATGCTGTATGTAAAGCTATAGTAAATCTTTACATTTCTGTGTCAGAAGTTTCTGTTTGTGTTCAAACATGAGGCATTCAGCATGACACTGCATAGGGTAATGCATTACCTCTGTCTATAGTCTTAGAACTGACAATTCCTGTAAAGAGAATCCATGTCCCACAATTCCAGGGTCTCTCAGTCTACTGCTGTGCAATAGGGGTGAGCTCAGTGTTCGGTCCAAATATAATTTCAAACAGAATACTGGCTGTTTGGACATTTATCCAAATGCTAAACGTCTAGGACATTTGACATGGATAAATGTGACAGCATTCAGATTGTCCCTGCTGCATTCTTACCAACCACTTATCTCACCACACCCATTCATTTACATGGCTGAGAATCCCTGGCCACATAAGCAAATGAGCAGGAATTTGAGGGGGCCTCAGATCAAGGGTCTGGTATGAATTTCCTAGGGAACCTCATGCTATCCCTTTAAAATATATACCAGACTCAAAGTTATGCATTTTGGGGGATTCTACACTTTTTTAAAATTCCGACTGTAAGATGTGCTGCAACAAAAGTGACATTTACAACGAAAAATGTACACAGACCCCTCCAAAGGTCCCCAAAAATACATAGCAGACAGTTGGAGGGAATGAAATACTGGAATAAAACCTCATTTGCCAGCAACTGAATTTTAAATAATTTTTTCCTTTGTAAAATGTCAGATATTCACAGCTTCACAGGCACAATCAGGGCTCCCTCCAGGCATGTTATTTAAAGGAATTAAGCATTTTTATTGTTTCTCTTTAAGCGTTAAAAAAATCACTGTTCCAGGCCAAACTGAATTCTTTTACTTTTTTTTCCCATTGGTACATGTTCCCAAGGTCAGTGCTCTCACCCATGTTGTTTTTATACACCCCTTGCCTATCAGCCCAGAAACTTAGCATTTTTAATTTCACAGATCTGGCTCCCATAGATTTGAATGGGGTTCGCATTTGGCATCTAAACGTCTTTAAGATTCGTCAAACCCACAGCAGTTCGGCTCATCCCTACCCTGCAGGTGAGAGTTTAACAGAAATTAGATCTAAAACAAGCACAAACAGGCAGTTCAATTAACAGGGATCTCAACATGCAATGTTTGCACTCCAAAATATGTGATACAACACAGAGGAATTGGCGAGTCATGCATTGCACACAGTGTGATCATGAAGAAGAAGTTACCTGTCCCTTTAGTGAATAGGCACAGGCTAGTTGTAGCACTACATGGGCATTGGGAAATCGATCAGCCATGATAATACAAACTGCAACATGTGACCCCTTCATTGCAAGATAAGGCAAACAAACAACACAGGGAATACAACTACACTAATTCTTAGGTAAAACAACAAAAATTTTGAAAATGTATAACGTGTTTTTTTAGATCGAGAATGAAAAGATTTCAACCACTGTCAGGTTTTTATGCTTTCTGTTTTTTTGCTGGGGAGATTCACCAGGGTTGATTTACTAAAACCGGAGAGGGCACATTCTGGTGGAGCTCTTCATAGAAACCAATCAATCATTTTTTTTGTTTGTCAAAGCTTAACTGAACAAGATGAAGTTAGAAGCTGATCGGCTACCATGTAGAGCTGCACCTGATTTTGCACTCTCCAGTTTTGGTAAATCAACCCCACCCTGTCTACTTCCAGTCACCAGCGCAGAAAGTGATGCAAAATTCTAAATTATACGGTTGTCACCAGAACAAGAGTAGAAAGGAAATCTTCAAATAGGGACGCTGGCTACAATGACAACAGACAAAAAAAAAAGTTTGTCTTTAGTTATACTAAAAGCACACTCCAGGTAAAGTACAATATCATGTCTTGCATGTCATTGCATACAAGGACCACATCCATTTTTCACAAGGCCTCTGTTTTTCATCCAGGCTAAATGCTAAATGTTAAATGCCAGGCCACCTCAATATCAAAAGGCAGGTTTTGCCTGCTCTCCTCTGCTCTGATATAGATTCTGTGGTGATGCTCTAATTATTTGAGGATTATGTCATAAGTGAAGCTGTGTACATGCGTGTGCCTCACTTCAGATTAAGCCTGTAGCGTGTGGTCAACAAGTGAAGCTCTGCAGTAGTTTAACAGACTTTTTTTTTTCTAGAAATAATACAGCAATAAATCAAGAAAGATGTGTACAGCTGTGCATGTTGGCCAGCATACAGAACTGCTGCACAAGTTTATTGTGCATGGCATAAAGTCTGCCGCTGGCTACTCGGCTTCCGTTTGTCAACAGCTTGACTGCCAGCTGCTGCCCACCCAACTTGTATTGCTGTATTAAGATTATAACACAAAAAATGTGCCAGCCAAGATTGCAATGAAACATGTTCACGTTAATTTATGTCAAACTTAAAAGTATACTATACAGATTAGATCTACAGAACTGCGATTAACAAAAGTAATATAATAGTATCTTGTATTCTAGTAACTAAATATAATAGTAACTTGTTTTCTGGACTTCCTGTTGAATGAAGTACATGTTCACTCTTTTAAAGCCAGCATTACAAACAAATTGTACATAGCATTTTATGATATATGCCTCGCTGTAAATGTAAGAAAACATAAGGTATATTTTTGATAATTTCAATTATATTTATTAAGTTGTGCATATTCTGTATAAATATCATGAAAATACATTCCTTTATTGGACCATGAAAGGGAGATCACCACCTAATGACCTGTCTGCAGTAATAATTTCCTACAGAAAATGGTTTGAAAGGTAAGCATTTAATAAATACTCATCTAATCTTTAGCAAGAAATATCTACAAATTTGCAAAAGATAAAGCGGCTGCCCTTATCACCAAGACTTGCAAAACAATTGTAACCTAAATCTAAGTTTTCATGGCAGTCTAGAATTTCAGACAGAATAATGTTGGTAGATAAAGACCATTTGGTCCAGCTCATCTTCCCACTTCTTTTACGTGATAATTGTTTGTCTAAGAATAGATCTGTATTTACCCAGGCATGTCTAGATTACTGTATCTGCTAGAAATGTTGGTGGTTGGCTCTGATAGTGTACCAGTAAAAACTGTGTACTTATTGCAAAAATCTGTTTCTTGAAGTTCATTAGGGGACACAGTTTTCAGTTATTCTGATATTATTGGGTTATACTGTAGCTTAAAGGAGATTTTGGACACTGGCAAACAGGTATAAACTCTCCCCCTTCCAGTGTGCTTTCGTTTTTTTTGCTAGTGTCTTAGGAGTACGTTCATCTTTTCACTATTAAGAAAGGTTTACTTCTCTTTTTTAACTATCCATTTCAATTTATTCCTTAACAAGATAAGATAGCTTAATCTTGGCAATGCCTTCATATCAGTACCCTGAAATTGCTGGTCCAAAGATGGTTTTCCACTAAGGGTAACCACTACATATGATTTTTTTTAATCTTCTGCTCGGTTTAAATTGCTGGGTTTATGAAACATTTCCTTCTTTTGTAAGCACTGTTCCTTTAGATGCCCAAGATCATACATTATAATCTTTTCAGAGACACTACAGGGGTAAATTTAATATCAGTTCTTTGAGTCTGCATGAGTAATTCCTCAAGTCCCAGATTCTAATTGGCTTTTGGACAAACTAGGCTTAGTATATGTATGTCAAAGATAGACAGACATGAGATTATAAACCCATTTGGGCAGAAACTGATATGAATGGGTTTCTCTGCTGACCAAACATCAATTTGCAACAAAGGTAAAATGGATTAATTACTCTTTTCTAGATATTAATGCAGTTAATAGCACTGATTAAGGAAGAGCTAGCATAAGTTAGTCAGCAATTAAAACTGCCATATTAGGTCCATGTAGGTAATGTAGTTTGTTTAAGGCAGGAGATTCCAAACTCTGCTGGGCATACATGGATGTCAGGGGGAGACTGCCCTGAACACACATGGATGTAAGGGGGGACTCTGCTACGCACACATGGATGTAAGGGGGGACTCTGTTACGCACACATGGATGTAAGGGGTGACTCTGCTGGGCATGCATAGATGTTAAGGTGGACTGTGCTGGTCACTACTGAATGCAAGGGGGGGCTGTTCTGGGCACAAATAGATGTAAAGGGGGACTGTGCCAAACATTGCTGAATGAATGGGGGGGGCTGTGCTGGGCACTGCTAAATGTAAGGGGAACTCTGACGGCACTCGTGGATGTAAGGGGGACTCTGATAGGCACTCATGGATGTAATGGGGGGACTGATTATAAAACTGATTTTTTCAACCCATCAATAATTGTAAAATATAGAATATGGCCCCTATACTGAAAAGTTTGGAGATTTCTGCAGCAATTCCACACAATACATTCTTACAAAAGTTATGGAAAATGTTGCAATAGTTTATCAACTTTGAAAATTAAAATGATGATATTCAGCTACATCCCTTGAGCCAATGCCAGTTGGAAGGATACTAGCACAAAAATTTATACTTGAAATACTTGAACTTGAGATATATATAAGTGTGCTCTTAGCAAACACAGTAGCCTAGTGCAGATCCAGTGTGCTAGGTAAAAAAAAAAACGCAACATAATGTGTTAGGGGAGTCCAGAAGGGTATGGCCTAAAGATAAACAAGAGTTTCAGGTAATCTGTATAAAGTAAGGCAAGACTCAAGTGACTGTTATGTGTGCACTTCAAGTTTATGACTGGGTGAAAGGAGGGAGGCACAGACAAGGCAAAAACACGACCTAGAGAAAATGTAATACTACAGTTACATACCAGGGTTATGTCAGTCTGGGAAACAGATGTAAAAGGGGATTAGAAGTTCTTTTTCAGTCATGCTGACTTTTCAACATAAAAGAGAAGGCAGCTGTAAGATAGTTGTTCATGCCAACAGAATCAGGAGATCTGCAGAGCATAGATATACTTTAGTTTAATGAGTTGAAAGCAATGGAGTGACTAAGAAAACCATGACAAAATGTACAGTATACAGTATATGTGGAGTGGTGGTGGAGACAAAGAGGACCAATAGTCAAGGGAGAGTTGTAGTGAATTTACAGCAGTAGAAAGATAGTAGGGAATCAAGTCTTGCAGTGCAGCCTACTTAACTGAATGTAAAACAAATCTACAATGTAAGGAGGAATACTGGATGATATGCTGTAATATGGTCATTAATTCATGTTTCATATTACATTTGTAAAGTTAAGTGAACAATCCAAATGTGTTAAAAATATGAGTACTAGTAGTACTAATAAGAGTAGATGTTATGATTACTATGAAGGCTGACACTCCTCACTTGTGACACTCTTCACCAATAAAAATGCTAGGTGCCTGGCAGTTTTTGGCATTAATACTTTGCAGCAATGACCTGGAACAAACAAGCAGATTGTAGCGTAATTATACTGTCTGCAATTATGCTGCAAAGCGCTGAGAAAACTATTTGTGATATATAAATCCTGTATAATAATAATAATAATAATATAATAATACAGTAGTGCTGAATTTTTACTGTTCTACGTGCATGCAGTACTCGCGGTAATTAATGTGTTACACATGCATTGTCCGCAGAGGAGTAACTGGAACATTCAGGGCCCCAGTGCAAGAAATTGTGAAGGGCCCCCTGGACCTCCAGCTGGGGCCCTTCCCTCTGATCCTGGTGGCAGAGTGCCAAGGCCTGGTCACAAGTGCGACCTTTGGGACCCTGGTAGTTCTGCAACTGGTGTTAGTAATTTTTTTTTTTAATTATTTTATCTTTACTATTTTTTTTACAATATTATTTTTAATTCATTTTTTTTCTTTTTAATTTTTTAGGAGCTTTGGTGAAATATCATGGGTCCAAACAGACCTCTGATGTTTCCCCTTTGAGACAGAGAATGGAGATTGAGGACCTCAGCTGTACAGAGCTTCCCATTCATTCACAAATTGAAGCATAGTAAACACAGTTTACTATACTTCAGTTATGAATGGACAGAGTCAGTGATCGGTACTGATTCATTCAGACAAGGAATGTGTAATTTACGGACCCCTTTCCCGATCTCCATCCTGACACATTCCCCAGTAGCAGCCAGCAGGAGAGGGGAGGGAGGGATCCAGCAAAGCTGCGGGGAACGAGGGAGGCCAGGAGAGAGCAAAGGGGGGCCGCTTGAGAGCACAGCGGGGACCAAGAGAGAGCACAGGTTGGATAGGAGGGAAATGGCATTTAGAGGAACCAATCCCATCCATTTTCCTCCTGCAGCCAATATATGCCTGTGGGAGGGAGAGGAGGAGAAGCGGGCTCTCAGAGGCTGTAGGAGGAGAAAAGGAGGGGATTGGTTCCTGTGTATGCAGCGGCCCCTGCCGCCCCTCCTATCCAGGTGTACAGGGGGGCCACACCTTACTCCGTAGCTAGGGGATGCTTTATACAATTAGTCCCATCCTTCTTCTCCATGCTTTAGCCGCCATTCATTCCATGTACTGCATTATGCTAGACTAGACACACTATGATTTGTTGATCTATATGATGTTCATCTGTTGTGATCTGCGTAAATCTGGATTAAAGTTTTCTCCGATCTGCTCATTTGGATTGCATGACTGTCTGCAAAGCTACTGTAAGTTAAGCTATCTCACCACAACTGGATCAATTATAGGGACACACATTTTCAGACTTTCAGTGCTCAGATTGCAGAAGCAAAATAGTAATGCACATAAGTATGTGTTTATGTGTTCATACAGTTTCCCTTTTCTTTCACACTAAACTGTAGTACATAGTTGTAAACCAGCCACATAGAAAAGAATGGGATTTCATGCAGCACAATTCAGGTGTTTTGCAGCATCAAAATGGAAAAGGATAAAGCCCAAGCCATAGGATCAGCATGGTCAGGGAACTAGAATTTGCAGAGGGAGCAATCAACCTCTATATTTCTTGGCAACAGGCTTTCTTTAACCACTTTAGCTCTTAGGCTACTTTCACACTGAGGCACTTTACAGGCGCAATAGCGCTAAAAATAGTGCCTGCATAGCGCCTGTAAAGAGTCTCTCCTCTCACTCCAGTGTGAAAGCCCAAGGGCTTTCACACTGGAGCAGTGCGCTGGCAGGATGCCAAAAAAAGTCCTGCAAGCCGCATCTTTGAGGCGCTGTAGAAGTAGCGTATACACCGCTCCTACAGTGCCCCTGCCTATTGAAATCAATGGGCAGCGCCGCCGAAGTACCGGCAAAGCGCCGCTGCAGGCTCTGATCTGTATTTACAGGCTCTGATCTGTAAACTGGAAACAATAGCACATGTTGTGATCTGCAAACTGAAAACACCAGCAAACTGGAAACATTGGCGTTTGCTGTTATCGGCATACTGGAAACATTGGCGCTTGCTGTTATCGGCATACTGGAAACATTGGCGCTTGCTGTTATCAGGAAACTGGAATGATTGGCGCTTGCTGTCATCAGCAAACTGGAAACATTGGCACTTGCTGTTATCAGCAAACTGGAAACATTGGCGCTTGCTGTTATCAACAAACTGGAAACATTGGCGCTTGCTGTCATCAGCAAACTGGAAACATTGGCGCTTGCTGTTATCAGCAAACTGGAAACATTGGCGCTTGCTGTCATCAGCAAACTGGAAACATTGGCGCTTGCTGTTATCAGCAAACTGGAAACATTGGCGCTTGCTGTTATCAGCAAACTAGAAACACTGGCAACAGCTGTTATCAACAAACTGGAAACATTGGCGCTTGCTGTCATCAGCAAACTGGAAACATTGGCGCTTGCTGTTATCAGCAAACTGGAAACATTGGCGCTTGCTGTTATCAGCAAACTGGAAACATTGGCGCTTGCTGTTATCAGCAAACTGGAAACATTGGCGCTTGCTGTTATCAGCAAGCTAGAAACACTGGCAACAGCTGTTATCAGCAAACTGGAAACATTGGCGCTGGCTGTGATCAGCAAACTGGAAACACTAGTGCTTACTGTGATCTTCAACACTGGCACTTAGTATGATCAGCAACACTAGCACTTGCTATGACCAGGCACTGGCACTGGTTGTGTACAGTGCCGTCGCTAGGGGGTGGCTTTTGGGGCTACAGCCCTGAACCTGGGGCCCATAGCCCCGAGTCTCTGCAGGGGTCCCCAAGGGGAGGGGAGGCTCTCTGGGGACCCTGATGTAAGGGGGGGCTCTCTGGGGACCCTGATTTAAGGGGGGCTCTCTGGGGACCCTGATGCAAGGGGGAGGCTCTCTGGGGACCCTGATGCAAGGGGGAGGCTCTCTGGGGACCCTGATGCAAGGGGGAGGCTCTCTGGGGACTCTGATGTAAGGAGGTGCTTTCTGGGGACCCTGATGTAAGGGGGTTCTCTGGGGACCTTGATGTAAGGGGGGGCTCTCTGGGGACCCTGATGTAAGTGGGGGGCTCTCTGGGGATATATACACACACACGCGTATATTACTGTATATACATGTGTATGCCCGCCCAAGCGTATGACTTTCTTTACTACGCTGCTATGGCCTCTAGCCCCAGATCTTTTGTAGACCTAGCAACGCCCCAGGTTGTGTAAAAGAGGCAATGTAATAGGGGGTGCATGTGCAGCTTAGTGTACATTCCACAGAGGGCTGCAAATAAGCAGGTGAGCGTAGTTTATTGCAGTAGAGACATTACAAGTGTCTTCTGCAATAAAAGCCTGCCTGTTCACAATTTTTTTTATTTTTTACATTTAGTTCCATTTTAAGAATTGGTGAGCTGCAATATTATGCATTTTTTTATTCTGGATTCAGATATGCTTTAAAGGATTGTGAACTGAGCCTTATGTTTTGTCTACAGATATGCAATCGGGTAGATTTACTAAAGGCAAATAGACATGGCACTCTACAAGTGCAGTTTCTCCAAAGCTTGGTAAATGAGGTAAAGCTTCACTTTACAAAGAATACCCATGCAAATATTATTATTGGTATTATTATATTAGTATTCTACAGGATTTATATAGCGCTAACAGTCTGTGCAGTGCTTTACAAAGAATACCCAATCACATGCAAGGAAAAAAAAAAGAGCATTTTTGCTTGCACAGGATTGGATGATGGAAGTCAGCAGAGCTCTCCCTCATTTATTAAAGTGTTTGTAAACCCTTACACACCACTTTTACCTATAGGTATAATTAGGCGTACCAGTAGGTACTAGAAATATCTCGTAAACCTGCACGGTTTAGGAGATATTTACCATATACCATATGTGCCGACTTCATTGGTGCATGCGCACTAAAGTAAAGGCACGATCATGCCGTTTCTATAGGGCCCGTGCTGTGACTGTCGGCTCCCGCACGCATGCGCAGAAGTCACGTCACGCGACTCCGGCTAGTCACAGAGCCGGAGTTCATGGCCCCGGAAGGAAGAGGGGTGAAGATAAACTCGGCCACCAGCGGGGACCTCAGGAACATCACGGGCTTCGTTTGCAGGTAAGTGCAACATAATGAGTTAGTATGCGATGCATACTGGCCCATTATGCATTTACTTTGCAGGGGAAAAAAGAGGAAAAAAACCCATCAGGGTTTACTTCCCCTTTAAGCTCTGAAGCGACTGCACTTGCAAAGTACACACTCTATTTGCCTTTAGTAAATCAACTCCATAAGTATAAATTAATAAAAATAAGTAAAGATGTCATTTTGTTACATTTGTGCACTGTGCATATACTAAGATAATTAGAAATACAAATATGAAAAGGATACACAATGAACCAAATTTTCTAACATTCATTTTCTGTTAGAACACACATTGTAAACCAGGCCTATGTGACATTCAATTAGAAATATGATTAAAAAGCAATACCTACTTGTTTCACAATTGGCACCAAAGTATCCATGACGACAACGACACTCGTTGGGCCTGACACAGACCTCATTCTCTTTGCATGTAAAGTTGCCTTCACAAACAGCTAGGAAATAAAGAGACATTACATAAATCATACAAAATATTACAATTTAAGCACACATAAAATATGATTATTGTGCACGTACTAAAAGAAAGAAAAGAATCAAATATATTATCAAGTGGAATAAATAAAAAAAATAGTGTGTAGCTTACTATGAAATAGGTAATAAAGTGCTGATAAAAACAAGACTTGCCCAATATTAAATATCTTGTGTTGCCACCCATCCTATCCCAATGATGCTTATAGGCTTATTCTATAAAATAAAACAACAAGCAAACTGCAAAGTCCAGCATGCCATTTCAACTATTTAGGGTTCACTGTACTAATGACAGCCAGTGCAATATGAACGCTATGATAAATGGCCTTTGTACTTTTTGAATATATTGCTATTGCTATAATGCTTCTGCTTTACAACAAACCCACCCTTCACTGAAACTTAGAGGTAAAAGCAAAAATGAGAGTCCAGCGTACCCCCAAAAAAAAGTTGGACTGCCATTTCTTAGCACATCAGTGCGCTGCGATAATGAGCATTGCACGCTTTAGTGCTATATATTCTAAATTGCATCTCAATGCACCTTCCCAGTGCACCTGCATTGCAATACAGGTTAATAGGCAATGCATCGTACATTAGCAACTTCAGCTCTGGAAGGTTTACCCCCTTCATAACCAGGCCATTTTTTTGCAATACGGCACTGAGTTACTTTTACTGACAATTGCGTGGGTGTGTGCGATGCTGTAGACAAATACAATTTATGTCCTTTTTTCCCACAAAAGGAGCTTTCTTTTGGTGGTCTTTGATCACCTCTGTGGTTTTTATTCTTTGCGCTATATACAAAAAAAGACCGTCAATTTTGAAAAAAAAAAAAACAATATATTTTTTACTTTCTGCTATAAAACATTCCCAATGAAAAAAATTTAAAAAATCTAATTTCTTCATTACTTTGGTAAAACAAAAATCCCAATATGTGTAAATTGATTGGTTTCCGCAAAAGTAATAGCGTCTACAAACTATGGTATATTTTTATTTATTCATTTTTTTTTACTAATAATGGCAACGATCAGTGACTTATAGCGGGACTGTGATATTGCAGCGGACAAATCTGACACCTAGCTGACACTATTTGGGGACCAGTAACACTAACACAGTGATCAGTGCTAAAAAAATATGCACGGTCACTGTACTAATGACAATGGCAGGGGTTAACATCAGGGGCGATCAAATGGTAAATGTGTTCCCTGGGAGTAATTACTAACTGTGGGGGATGTGCTCTGAGTGGGGGAATGTAAAGATCCGTGTTCCTGCTTAGCAGAAACACAGGATCAGCACATTCCCCTCTCACAGAACAGCAGTCTACCTTGTTTACATAGGCAGACCGCCGTTCTGCCTTTCTCCCGAACGATTGGTGGGTCCCTGCGGACATCGAAACTGCCGGACCCACTGATTGGCTCCCGCTGTGTCCAATCACAGCAGGAGCGAGTCACCGGCGGAGCACCTGCGTGCCCCAGAAGTGTCAGATCACCTATTAGGTATGTGATCTGGCACAGAGCTGCCACCCTGCAGCAGTATACGTGTGTGGGGCGGTCGCTAAGAAGTTAACACTCACATACTGCAGCTTACCAGGCTGGTGTGAATAGGTCCCAATGGCAGCAGCAAGGGAGGCAAAGAAAAATTTCACTTCTGATGCTTTGACCAATTTGTGTACACCCTAGATTGCACACCAGTGGGGGTAGTTGCGGGGACACTGTCAGTTCAACAGTGTAGTAGGTGTTACAGCATCAGTGCTCTACAATGTAAAAAATGGTTCATGGTTCATTTTATTTGCAGCTGTCAGGAGGAGCAGATAATAACGATGAACTTATTTTTACACAGATGGTAATATCTGCATGGTATTTTTAATTTTTTTTGCAGGTCCATGGAATCTTCACAGAGCAATAGCCATCTTGTTTAACTAGTAAAATACTATAAAATAATTTGCACCCCTTTTTCGTTTTTAGCATTTACAACATGTTTATGTGAAAAGGTGTGCCTCAATAAACCATGTCTTGATCAAGACTCTTCAGCATCTGGGACACTCATGGGTATGTAAGATGCTTGCCCACTGTTTTCACCTGCCAATTGCTCCATCACTACTGTTTCCTGTAGTGATGTAGTAGTCGGCTGGAGGTGCTACAGCATTCTGACGCAGAAGTGTCAGATGATGGAGATTTTTTGGGCACTGGACAAGGTAATGAGAGGTAAGTATTCTTGATCTTCTTTCACAAGGGTCATTTGGAATAAAAATACTAGTGACACTTTAACCTCCCTGGCGGTATGATTATTTCAGATTTTTGCGTCTCAAAGTGGTACAATTATTTTGCATAGAAATTTGGCGTTTTATATTGTAGGTCTGTAATTCTTAGCAATAACACACTTAGATCTGTCCACCAAGAGTCTAGTAGATATCCCAGGTATGATGAAGTTTGAAACACAAAATCATAAATTATAATATAATAAATATAACAATTTAAAAAAATAATAATATAATAATAATAAAATAAATTTCCCCACAATTCACTATCGCTCAATTCTGCAAGTGCTCTAATTTACTATCACTGTTTTCTAGCTGGTCTAAAGCCACTTTTGACGTAAAGGGACACTTTTTGGTTGCTATGGACAATCTCAGGTTTCCAGGCAGAAAGAACAGTATATGTAATATAAAACTGCATGCAGGGCATGGGCCAAAGCACTGGGGGACAAAAGGGAAGTGAAATGATTTCATACAGTACTGTAATCTGTAATACTGTATGTGTTATGATTATTACTTTTTTGAATTTGCCGCCAGGCTCCGCCCCCATGCGTCGCAACACTCGCAGGGAACGGAGCCTGGCACAGAGAGGCTTCGGGAAGAGGACGGAGCCCGCAGACAGCGCGAGGGAGACATCGCAGGATCCTGGGGACAGGGTAAGTAACCTGCACCAGGATCCTGAGATGTAATCCCGAGTGTGGCTCGGGGTTATCGCTAATGGTGCTGAAATTTAACCCCGAGCTACACTCGGGAATACCGTCAGGGAGGTTAAGATAAAGTGTCCCTAATTAAGTGGTACTTGCTAAAACTGTTTCTAAAAAGGTGGATATATTTTAAAATTTTAAAGGTTTTTAATAAAGCTAAAAAAATACACAGAATGCAATAACTGAGATTAATGCTTTGCATACATATTTTTTCCTAACAATTCCACCTGCTTTTAAGGCCAGCCATAAAAGGTTTGAACCTCAGCAGGTTAGCAGGAAAGAAATGAGCACAATTCCCCATCAACACAGACAGTGATGACAGGAGTATCCCTCCTACCGAGCATTTGTCTTCTCCTGGTGGGGACGGCTTCCCTCGCCCACCTTCGCCTCCCCCGCCGGAAGAAGAAAAATGCCCGGTAGGAGGGATTCCCATCATCACTGTCTGTATTGATGTGGAATTGTGCTCATTTACTTCTGGCAAACTATGGTTGCAGGAATGAAATTTGCACCGTCTATGGCCTGCCTCAGCAGCTTTTTATAAAAAATTTGATTTATAGATAAAATAAAAGCTATAAAAACGTTATGTGCTTGGGCTTTTTAAATCTTCTTTTAAAAAAGCTTTCAAACACAGTAGTGATTAGATTTATCATGCAACCCACCTGTGACATTTTATATATTAAAATGTATGTTCGGGATAGTGGTAGGTTGTGTTGATCAATTAAAGTTGAAGTTTCTCTCTAAAAAAAAAATCCACTTTAGCTTTACTGAGCTAACTTACATGTAGGGAACTATGTCCCTGGTCATGCAGGCAGCTGGATCCTGTAGATATCTTCACTGCAGGGATGCCTCGTCCTCTTCCTGTCTCTGAACGTCCAGCGCTGTGGAGGTTAAAAGCTTCGGTCCTTTGTGACGCTGCTGTGAAAACATCTCAGATGAGATCTTCTCCCTCCTCCTTCATTGACAAAAACATTCTTTCACTGCTTTCACTGCATGTAATATAATCTGTGAAAGGGGGACTCTGATATGTCACTGGAATCTCTCCCTCATTCCCAAATCTTGCTACCGGCAGTGGAGGCAATGAAAGAACATTTCTCAATGGAGGAGGCGAGGGGGGTTCCTTGTTGGTAACTTTTTCGCAGAAACTACCCAGATGACTATTATGCTCCACAGTGCTGGAAGTTCAGACAGGAAGCAGACGGCACATCCTTGGAGTGAATATTTCCACAGGATCCAGCTACCTGCACGACGATGGACATACTTCAATACAGCTAGTTTAGTTCACTAAAGCTATAGAGAATGCTTTTTATAATGGCTAAACTTTAGCTTTAAACTCAAAAGCTGTCTGAAGTTGCTTGAAAATTGCCATGGGTATGGTCAGCATTACATTTTCCACAAAGCAATGTAACTTTTATTAACTAATGCAATCCATTGTTTTATATTGAAAAATAATAACCTGAGAGACTACAGAAATGATTACTATTTAACGGGGATATAATGGCAAATTTTTAGTCATTTAATATTAAGTGTTTGTCTAACAGCTTCCTGTCCAGAGAATGTATATAAGCATCCTAGACTGGAAGCAGTTGTACCAGGGTCATGGCTGCATGCTGGAGCCATTTTTAGAGCCATCAATTGGTTTTACTGTAAAAATGATCTGAGTGTTTGTACAGCCGCCTGATCACTTTTACAGGGCTTGGAGGGGGGACCCCCTTCCGCCACCATTCCTGGGTTCTCTTGCTCCATGTGGGAGTCCAGGACCTCTGAAAGTGGTCAGGCCAGCAGCACACAGAGGAGAAGGAGGAGCATCCTCCTTCCCCTCCTCTGTTATGAATGAAGCAAGGAGCAACGAGGGTTTTGTCATTTTTGGTTTTTCATACCCTTGTTTACCTGGCCGGTAATGGCCAGGGAGACAGCCAATTAAATGGCAGCAGGGTCTGTTGCTGTAGTAGAGGTGCAGCAGAGATTATGAATTCTGCTGTGGAGCAGCAAAGATGCACCAGCGTCTGTGGGTGTAGCTGTGGTGCAGTAGGGTTGTGTGCAGTAGCAGAACTACCAGGGTCGCAAAGGTCACACTGTTCCGCCACTGTAAGGGGAGCCCGCTGCCTGCCGCCCATTGCCTGTGGCCTGAAGGTTCTTCTACTAACATATGACGAGCAGGGCCGTCTTTAATATCGATTGGACCCTGGGCAAACATTTTCTTGGCAACAAGAAAAACATATAAATAAAGTGTAGCGCTATATATGAATGAGTGCAAAACCAAAAGTAAAAATAAAATTGACAGGAAAAAAAAAAAAGAATTATACCTTGATAGTACACAAACACAGTGAGTAAACAAAAGTGATATCCATATATATAAATTGCAATGAAATAATTAGTAATAGTGCCACAAATAAAGTGACATTACAGCAAAGTGAACACAATGTCCATATACAAATGCTGCGAATAAAGTCGCAAAAATGCAGTTTGACATGATCCAAATATGTGAAGGTGAAATGGTGAGTTATAACACCAAACAGTTCCAATCAGAGCACGTGTAGATCCGTGGGAAAATAAATGTGACTGTGATTAAACCACCACCATAAACAGAGGGGAGGCTTACCAAAACGTTTGAACACGCCAGGGCATACGCTCTGCGTGTCAAACAGGCTTGTATGTGGTAAATGAAGGTAATACTGGTTTCTGTGGGTTGGAGATATCCCGCTCACACTTGAATGGTCTTTCAAAATTCCATAAGGGCAAGGAATGGTCTCTCAGAAATCCGTAGGGGCAGGGATGGTAGAGGAGAAAACAAAAAGGGGCCACATAGCGTGATTCCGTAATAAACAATACAATTTATTAAAATGAAACAACACTCACATGGTATATGATACAAAAGTGCTTTGTATAAAATCAGTAGGCAGCAGTGGGGACCTTCCCCAAACATTTTCTTGGGCCCCCCTCCCCCATGCAATTTCGCTCTCCACCTGCTCTGAGTTTACAATAAATAGAAGCTGGACTCAATATCAATTTACTCAATCAGATCAGGCAGTTATGGCGATTGGTTGCCAAAAGTTACAGTGTATCATTGCAATTCACTGACTGGCTGCTAGAGGTTACAGCACACATTATTACTCATTTATTATTTTCTAGAGGTTACAGCACATAACTTCTGCTTGTTGTTGATTGGTTGCTAGAGATTACTGTACATCAATACTGCTCATTGATTAGTTGCTAGAGGTTACTGGATATCCTTACCTCTCACCAATTGGTTGCTAGAGGTTACTGCACATTATTACTGCTTACTAATTGGTTGCTAGAGGTTACTGCACATTATTACTGCTTACTAATTGGTTGCTAAAGGTTACAGCACATCATCTACTCACTGCCTGCACACCATGGACTGGGGAGGTGAGGGGAGCCATCAATAGACAGAAAACCCCAATGTAATGGGGATTCACATTGACCACTAATGTAATGGGGATTTACACTGACCACTAATGTAATAGGAGCATTCACATGAACCACTAATGTAAGGAGGGATTTACACTGACCACCAATGTAAAAGGGACATTTACACTGGCCACTAGTGTGGATGAAAGGATTGCACACCAAGCCCCAATGTAATGAGAAGATTTACACTGATCACCAATGTAACTGAGACATTTAGCCTGCTTTCACATTTGTGTGTGTCCGGAACGCATGCAAAATCACTTTTCTGACTCCACAGAAACATGCTGCCCTTTAGCAGATACGCAGCAGTGCCATTTATTGTTAATGACACCCTCACACATCTGCTGAGATGTGCATATTCACATGCACCACAATTCAGGGTGCTGTGGCACCATGTTATTTTGAAAAAGCGCTCAGCCGCCAATTTGCTTGCCTTGCAGAAAAGACTAATGATAGGTTTAATGAAGACAGTTGTAGGCAGGACTTTCAAGCATATCCATAGAGTGAAGGGGGAGGAGCTCTCTGCCATGTGAGGAGACCCCATGTTGGGAGAGCTGTCACTGGAGACATGTGTAGTAAGGAAGAAAGATATACACTAAGACTGAGCAAGGAAGGGGAACCAAGTGATCTGCAAGTGAGTGACACTGATCCCATCTTCCCATATCAGCGCTGCCACTGAATGTTCCCATCCCCACATATCAATGCTGCCAATGACTGATCCCATCCCCCATAACAGCACTGGCACTGACTGTTCCCATCCCCGCATATCAGCCCTGCCAGTGACTGATCCCCTCCCCCCATATCAGCACTGCCACTAAACTCAATTCCCTCCACCACCACTGATCCCACCCACTCCCCTCACAACTGCTGCCACTCATCCTATCCCATTCCCCCCACCACCACCACTGCTGCCACTCATCCCATCCCCCACCACTGCTACCACTTATCCCATCCCCCACCACTACCACCACCACTGCCTCCATTCCCATCCCCCCACCACCACCGCTGCCATTGATCCCATCCCCCCACCACCCCTGCCACTGATCCCATCCCACCACCACTTCCACCACTACTGCCACTGATTCCATACCATCCCACCACCCTTACCACAACCGCTGCCACTGATCCCATCCCTCCCACCACCGCTGCCACTGATCCCATCCCCCCACCCCCGCTGCCACTTATCCCAAGAGTGTAACTACAGAGGCCACAATTGCAACCCAGACCCATGCTCCAGGGGTCCCAAGTGTCACCCCTGTACACTTGGAGGAGGCGGCGGGGGCAGCAAATAGAGGAATTGATGCCCTCCATTTTCCTCCTGTAGCCCCTGAAAGCCAGCTACTCCTCCTCTCCCTCCTACAGGCATTCAGCGGCTGCAAGAAGAAAATGGGGGGCATAGTTTCCTCTATATGCCACCCCCACCGCCTCTCCTATCCAGGTCTTGCTGCCCCTGGGTCCCAGGATAAGTGGGAAGGGCCCAAGCTGGGGTTCAGGGGGCCCTTCATGGTTTCTTGCAGCGGAGCCCTGAAGGTCCTAGTTACACCTATGGTTGTGTGTGCAGTGGAGGTACAACATCATAGACCGTGGATGCTACTGGGGTGCAGTGGGGCTCTGGATGCAGTGGTGAGGCAGCAGAGTCTGTGGGTGTAGCTAAGGTGAAACTAGTGTGGGTATGCAGCAGAGACTGGGCAAGTTACAAAAATACAGCAGAGGTTCAATGTGGGTACTTGACTGTGGGTGCTGAGCTGAATAGCTTTTATAGCTCAGGGGAGCAATTGGACACTATACTCAAGCAGTGACAGCTCGTCTCCCATGAGTTTAAATAGGGGATACAATCACTTGTGGCTGTGGGAAACAGAGAAGGCACCGGTGCTGTAACACAGAAGGTACGTAACTGTGACTAATATGTATAATTACCTATTTACCCACCTGAAAAAATGTATTTTTTAAATAATGTTAATTAAGTCCTGAACAAAATAAATATATGGAAAATAATAAATTATTAGTTGTATTATATTATTATTTTTCTACAGGATTTATATAGTGCTAACTGTCTGTGGAGCGTTTTACAAATGTCATAAATGTCAAAATAATAAATAAATATATGGAAAATAATAAATTATTAGTATTATTATATAATTATTTTACAGGATTTATATAGTGCTAACTGTCTGTGGAGTGCTTTACAAATGTCAAAAATGCCAAAATAATATCAGCCATATAGTAAGCTAATTGTTTTCAATTAGTTGGATAACTCAGCAAGTGTTGCTATGTGAATATTCTGTACTCCTTTAGTAAATCAACTCTACTGTGTCAGAGGGAGCATTAAAGAACAATTTCACTGCAAAGCAGGAAGCAGAGCCTGTGTATGCACTATGACTGCCTGTGTGTACATATATAAATACACAATATGCAAACATGTTTTTAAAACATAAACACACCATATTATGTAAATTACATGTTTAGCTAAAAAAAAAAAAACAAAAAAAAAAACTGTACATATCCTTGCCATTGCCAACAAATTGAAATGACAAAGCAATGAGAGGAGGAAAATCAGCAGTTTTATGCCTATTATTTAATTCTGACACCTTTGCAGAAAGCTGCATAGAGCTGAGGTAGAGTTGTGTGCTTTTGACACTGCTCTGTGCCTGGATACTGCAGATAATTATTAAATGTGTCTGTACCCGGAGAGAATTTTCTATTATACTGTAACATTAATTCAGACTCTGACAGGGTGTGGAAACATGTTACTTTTTGAGCACAGAAGTAATTTTGTTTCTTTTTTGCTAAAAGCCTACAAAACTTTATTTGTTTTTTTTTCTTCAATGTTTTTCTTAACCAGTTCCCTACTGGCTCACTCAGATATACTGCAGCAGAATGGCTCTCCTTGGTGAAATCCCGTATGTGTACGTACTTCCCCTTTTTGGCAACCAGAGGGCGCGCTGCACGGCGGGGGACACACAAAACCCTGTGCTGTCAGAGGAGAGGAGACATGTCCTTTGTTCCTAGTAAGTAGGAACAGCGATAGGTCTCCTCTACTACTCAGTCCTATCCCCATACAGTTAGAACACACTGAGGGAACACACATTTAACCCCTTGATCACCCCTAGTGTTAACCCCTTCCCTGTCAGTGACATTTACACAGTAATCAGTGCATTTTTATAGCACTGATCGCTGTATAATTGTTTCTTTAGAAAAAAATTGGGAACATATATCAAAATTGTCGCTCTTTTTGTATTTATAGCGCAAAAAATAAAAACCGCAGAGGTGATCAAATACCACCAAAAGAAAGCTCTATTTGTGGGAAAAAGGACGCAAATTTAGTTTGGGTACAGCACTGTATGACCGTGCAATTGTCAGTTAAAGCAACGCAGTGCCAAATTGTAAGAAGTGCTCTGGTCAGGAAGGGGGTAAAATCTTCTGGGGCTGAAGTGGTTAAAATATAAGTGAACCCTCCCCTTGTAAAACAACCCATTCACTTTAAAATAGAAATGCAAGGCAAAGCGTTTGTTTATATATAAAAAATATAAATACTTTAATACTTTTCTTCTTCTTTTTTAAAAAATGATCACATAATCTCTGCTTTCAACTGCATAATGGGTTTGTGAGGCTGGGGGTGGAGACTGCAGGGGACGTGTCAGCAGGAGGCATTAAAACAGTACTGTGCGGGGGAGGGGGGCATGTCAGTACAAGTCTAACCATTGGTGGACAGGCAGGCTGTTCTCCCAGCACAGACAGAAAACTCACCAAGCTGGGACTGATGTCCTTCTATGCCTACCGTGGTCAGTTTGAGGCTGGGTTCACACTAGCTGCAGCCACGGCTCACAGCAGGGGTACGGTGCGACCCTGTACACTGTTTCAGCTGCGAATCAGGTCCGAATTTTTAGCTGAATTCACACCTGAAACTGAGCCAAAGACACGCAGGACCCTTTTCCAGTGCACTCCGCGGCTGCCCCAGAGCTGTGTGAACCAGCTCCATTGAGAGTCGGTCAAAGTCTCCTGACATGCGAATTGGATGCCGAATAACCCTCATCCAATTTGCATCAGTGTAAACCCAGCCTTAAATAGGAAAGCAGGGTGACTGGCAGGAATAACAGGTATTTCACACAAAGGAAAAATACAGAGAGAGCAGGATACTTTTTAACACAAGTACCTGGTACAACATACACATTATTATTACACAGGGTTTATATAGCGCCAACAGTTTGTGCAGCACTTTACAACATGGGGGCAGACAGTGCAGTTACAACACAAATCAATACAGGAGGGATCAGAGGGACCCGTTCATTAGAGCTTACGATCTAGAAGGGAGGGCCACATAGGCATTATCAGTAATATGAACTGTTGCAGTAACATACACTTTAATCTATTCTTTGTCAGTCCTATGCACTAAAATCGATTATCTAGATCAGCATAGTATATTTTACAAATTTTGGTAGGCAAAAAAAAAATCAATTTTATAAATAAATGAGCTTCATTTTACATCAGTCTTCCCCTTACATCAGATTCACCATTATTACTTTAGGGTCCCCTACTACATCAGGATCCCAATCAGAGCCCCCCCCCACTTCAGGGTCACCATCATGGCCTTCCTTACATCATGAACCCCCATTACTTTAGGGTCCCCCTCAGGTCAGCCTCTGCTGACCTGACTACTGAACCTGTGCATATTGAGGATATGTCACTGGTCCTAGCTGCGAGCCAGATAAAATCTTGTAGTAGGCTAGATGTGGCCTATGGGCCGTATTTTGGAGACCCCTGATCTAGATTCTAAAGAACAGAGGATATTGAACAAGCAACACCAGGAACTTGCAATATATTTTGACTTCAACCTACTGAAACAGGCACAATGAGCAAATGATACTGCAGAATTCCAGTTCCGCCAGTTCATGAAAGGCAGTTTTCCTGAAAGACTTAGATCGGCCCAAGTTTTTCAATTATAATCCAGAAAAGTCCAAGTTTTATAATGCAGCCCAGTAGGATAAAACGTTTTATTAAATTACAGAAATATAAGTTCCAGATTTGGAATCACAAACAAGATCTAAATGTTCTAGTAAAAATACTCATTGACATATTATATTGTAATATATTAATTAAAGATGAACTCTGGGCACAAAAATGTTTATTTAAATATTTTCCTCAATAGCCACAAAGGATATAAATTAATTTAGTGTGCACCAACTTCCTTCCAAAATTCAAGTCAGAATACACATGCTTCTTGTATTTAGACAATATTTGCTTATCCTGGAGTTCATGTTCAGTTAACGTTAAGATGTTTATAAAATTATAGTTATTTCAGTACTTGGAGTAGAACTGGTCGAGTTAGGGATTAACTAGTGTTGCCTTATGGGTTTATGTGAAATCTCCATTAATCGCTGTAAAATATTGCAATTAGAAATATATTTCAGTTAGAGGGAAATATATTTAAAATACTGAGTGTTGTGTTGGTGTTACTGTAATTAGTTCAACTTCAAAGGCTGGCCTTTTGTTTTCCCTGATAACATCTCACCTGGGTGGTAAACAACAGTCTTCTTTGACTCATCCAATCAGGCTGTGCCCAATATACATTTACTAGGTACAGTGACCAATGAGGGAGAATTTTATTAGCCACACTACAGAAAGGAGTGGGGGGGGGGGGGTGCGATATAATGCTTTGTGACCAAGCTAACTCACTCTTTGGTGTGGGAACTGACAGCAGTCACCATGGGCTGATCTGAAGTTAACAGGTAATCTAATATACTTGTATTTTATATTGTACTGTAAATATGGGCGTCGTGGGTCATTTGTAAATACCATGTAAGCCAGGGGACCTACACTGTACATTGTGTTGTAAATGCTGTCTGGTGCGTAATTTGTATATATTATGTAACCCTATTAATAAATGTGTATTGCGGATGGAACTACCTCTTTGTTGTAAGATCTCTCAGATCTAGATATGTATATGTCCATACTAGCACAATGATTGAGGTGTATGCACAAAATACAGAATTAGTCAACACAAGGCTATTACTCTATTATTATTACTACTGATACTAATTGCATGCAAAATGATGGCTAATGTTCCTCAAGAAGTCTGAATACTCAATGGATTTAACACCTGAATGCTTTATTAAATATGCTGAAATACCTTACTTATTTCTGGGCTTCAACAACTGATAAACGTCAATTACAAAGAAAGACCAAATCTATGTGGGCAGTGTAAGTATTGACTGAACAGTTTCTGTAGGGGCTTCATATGCCTAGAAGAGCCCCACAGCAAAACTCTGATGGACCGTAACACTCTAAAGCACCTCTTTCACCTTACCTACACATTTATATACATTCCAGGTAATGTAGTTGACTAGCAGAAGGCAAAACTGCTCATTTCATAGATGTTACAGAAATTGACTGGTTACCAAAGCACATCAATTGATTGGTAAAACACATTTACCAAGAAGAGAACTGTATTATATAATAAACACAACGAAGATACGTACAGTACTTCAAAGAGAAAACACCTTAAAAGAAGAAGGCTTCTGACAAGCATAATATAGTAAAACAAGGTAAGTAGGATGTTCACAATAAGAACTGATGCCAATTTTGTATCTGCCATTTTTCAGGGTATACCCTGGGACTCAGACTGCTGATTTATATTGGTACTTTTCTTTAAACGTTCTTCTTCCATTGTTAAACAATTTTGTCTTTGTATTGTACATTTCTTTGAGAAAAACAGAAATGGAAGGCACGCACACCTAGTGCATTACCAGAGATAATTTAATAATAAGACATTTTTGTATAAAAGTGGGTACTCACAAAATGCAACTGACAAAAGGCCATAAACACAGTGCATGGACATACAGCTAATGCGTTTCGGGGGCGCACCCCCTTCCTCAGAGCTAGGCTACATTTCTTTGAATTTTAGGCGCACTTTATAGGGTTTCTTTGTTTGATGTAGCTTTATATACTAGTTGATGCAGGACTATATAGGGCCTCCCTCCCTCTTTTTTTTTTAACAGAAGGAATGTTTATTGATATAAAACAACAGTGTACATGTGAATGTCAACAGATATTACTAAAGAAAAAGTACATCATCCAGCAATACATTTCCAAGATACAGTTAATGTAGATAGAGTAACCCATATGTAAAGAGGAGAAGCATAGAGTATCGTAGTCATCTTGATTGTTTACACCGTTAACTGAGGAGCATATTTAAGCTCAAACTTTTCACATACTTGAGAGAAGACGAATTATAGTGCAATGCCAAACCAGGGAGATGGGTGGGGGAGGAAGGCTCAGGGGAGTATAGAGGGTGGGGGAGGGGAACGGAGAGTGGGTAAAAGGAATCCTGGAATGGGACTACAGTGTAAGATGTCTGGCCTCTACCCAGGACGACCAAATTTTGTGGAACTTTTTCGGGCAGTTACGGCCCATATATGTCATCTTGTACATTGGCAGAGTAGCATTCACCATTGTTTTCCATGTGGAGACCATGGGAGGGTCAGACACCTTCCAACCAATCAATATAGTTTTCCTAGCATAATATGCAGCTTAAAAGTTTAACATCTGTGTTTGTGGGTAAGTTATCTGTCATCCCCAATAAAAGAACCATGGGGTCAAGTGTAAGGGGTACCCCCACTGATCACACTAATGTCAGCAACCACTGCCTGCCAGAAGCCCTGAAGCGACAGACAGGACCAAACCATGTGGATAAAATTCCCCACCTCCCTTCGACATCTTGGGCATAGGTCATCTGTGGTATGGTACATGATGATAACCTCTGTGGCATATAATATACCCTATGGAAGAATTTGAACTGGACAAATTGACCTTTAGCAGAAGGGGGGTATATTGTTGAAGGCTTTCAGTACAGTCTTCATCTGTCAGGGCGAGTATGTCACATTGCCAAGCCTGAAATGTCCTCCCTGTTCCAGTACTGCCTCCACAGGTAAATCTAAGATAGATGGAGGAGAGTGTCCTGTCCATATTACGGGCAATGAGAAGCCGCTCAACAGAATGGGGCTCTAAAATAATGGGGGCCGGAAACTGTGCACGAACAGCATGCCATAGCTGCAAAAATCTGAAGTACATCCAGGATGGAAGCAGGAAACTATTTTTCATCTCCACAAAGGTGAGTAGATGACCATCAGGCATGATGTTAAGGGCCTTCCTCTTTTAATTTAAATTTCTCCCACAGTATATGAAATTATCATCTTGCATATCAATGTTGGTTAGTATGCTTTTTCAGTCACTTTATTTTATTATTAGATGTTTTTTGACTTTTCAATTTTGTGATTTCTGTCACATTTGAGTTCATGCTAGTTTTGAAACCATGTTTAACCAATTAAAGAGACTGTCTAGTCACAGTTTTGACTATGTAACATACTGTGTTTTAAATTATTTTAAATATTTTTGTTAATAGAATAATAAGAAATTGTTTGTAGAGCACATTGTTGAATTGTACTTTATGAGTGCAATCTTTATTAATGACAATTTCTTGTGTGCTTGACACTTCTCTAGGTCACTACCTTAGTGTAGGCCTGTATTTACCATAATGACACGGGTGGACCAGTGTCTAGAGCAGCAGGGTAAGGGAGCGTTTTAGTGCAGGCCTGTATTTACCATAATAGCACGGGTGTGCCAGTGTCTAGAGCAGCAGGGTAAGGGAGAGTTTTACTGTAGGCCTGTATTTACCAAAATGGCACGAGTGGGCCAGTGTCTAGAGCAGCAGGGTAAGGGAGAGTTTTAGTGCAGGCCTGTATTTACCATAATGGCACAAGTGGGCCAGTGTCTAGGGCAGCAGGGTAAGGGGGCGCCTTAGCGAAGGCCTTTATTTACCATAATGGCACAAGTGGCACATGTCTCATAATGTAGAAATTGTGATAACTTTTGGCCACCTTTGGATCTTTGTGAAGTGAACCTTAGGGATTTGGGATTTAGGGGACAGGTATATAAGTTTAAAGGCTTTTAAGGTTTCACCAAACATTAAAGCTGAACTCCAAGATCAAGCCCTGTGTCAAGGGGAGGATCCATAATGGGGCTCAACAATTCCCATGAATCAATGAGAATGCAGTGACACTGTGGGTGTACATGCAGGAGGTGGTCAGGGTTGTTCTTTGCTTCCTAGTAAATGCCCCCTAGTATAGCCAGTAGCCAGTGGTCACGATGGGTGCTGTGCAGATTGCACTCACCCACAGAAGGAAGCACATCACTGCTCTCTTTCTTTAAACTATAGAGAGGAGTTGTTCTTCATAGGGAGATAGCAGCTGCAACTGGTTGTACTACACAGAAGCTGCATTATATAGATTGAATAAGGGACATACTTTTTTGAACACGGTATGGAAGTAGTTTGCATATAATTGTCTTTGCCTTCTGGGTGGAGTTCAGATTTAAACCATCTCTTTTTTCTCTTTTATGGTGGTCTGTACAGTTAAGAAGATACAGCAGATAGTATATTTTCTCTAGTAGTGAAATCTAGCAACAGTCTTCACTGGAATAATTATATGACACTACAGGCAGATCTTGTACAAAGAGGTATCATAAATTAAATATGCCTAGGGCAGAATTAAAGAGGTATTAAACACAAATATAAACATTTATTATATTGCAGCTTACCAATTCTTGATATATAAAGGAAAATGGGGAAATGGCACTACCCTGAAGTGACACAGTATATATGTGTATTCAAAATAAAATAAATAAATAATGTATAGACCCCATTGTGTTTGTACACAAACGTGTGTGCAAGTCTATATAAAATAAACAGGTTTTAAAATTGGTGATATATATGAGTGCGTGAGAATAGTACAGACGTGCAATGAACTATATCAAAAATTGTAACAGTGCATACACCCTAATTATATGCAAAACCACAATATAGGTCAATACATGAGTGTCCAAAAAATATATATATAGTCCAATTCCCTCCCTTCCAGATGAGGTTAGTGGTAAAACAAATGCTATAACTTAAACCAAAAATATGTGTATGTATGTATGTGCAAATATATTTATATAAAAACTCTTTTTAATTCATATAAGGTGTATTTTCAAAATCCAGACCGGGATTTCAAGAGTGTCTCTGCCCAGCGTGTATATTCCAGAGAAGGAAAAAAGAAAAAAGAAAAAATCCAGTGACTTCTGTGCACATAGAATCTGGTGACTCAGGTGCTCCCCCAGTGTGTCCTCACTCACCAGAAATAGTCACCCCTGCAGGGGTAGTAGGCATAGAGTGGGTAGCTTTAGATGGATAATCCCCTTGGATGTCCCAGCTGGTTCTCCGTGCCCCGTTAGCCCGCACCAGCAGTCCAGTCCAGGGCCCCCAGCATACGCTCCAGACCAGGGCACCTTCGATTCCTTTACCGCACCAGTCAGTCCTCTCCTCCCGGGAAAAGAAACAAGGGACTCCCGTAGTGTAGTATGCTTGATTTATTTAAAACTTAATCCATAAAAACAATTGGCAACAAACCCAGTACGGCACGGATACATGCAAAGTTAGGACCAGGAAGCTAATCCATAGCGTGCGTCCCAATTGCGTTCCAAGCCAAGTGTTCTGGGTATGACGTGTGAGCGTGACTCCGCCTTACGTGTTTCGTCATAGGACGTTTTCAAAGACGGTGTCAACACTCCACACTCCATGCTTATTATAGACCTGCGGACTCCGTGATGCCTCCCCTCCACTAGTAGTTGACAAATCAGCATTACGGGGCGGTCCCAGATATGCCGGTCAAGGGATGATTAAGCTAAACAGAGCCGCTTGTGTATATGTGATGACAGACAGAGGCATTACTTCGCACAGCAATTAGCCAGATTTAAGTCTATGTATACAAAACATGATAGTAAATAAATACATGTTTTGTTTTGTATACATAGACTTAAATCTGGCTAATTGCTGTGCCATACACACTGGCCCATCATGTATACTAGACTTTGCTAGCCAAGTGATCAAGTGAAAACAGAGGGAAAAAAAGCCTACAAAAAGATAACTAATACAGCCACCACATCTAATGAAAATGATTGGTAAACTGCAATATATTACATTTTTCATTTTGGGTATAATACCGCTAGAAGTCTAAATACGGTCACACCCTAGTGGTGCACAAAGATAAGAGTTTCTGCTTTCTTAAATGGCAATCACCAGAAAAATCACTCTATAGAACTACTTTACTGGATGAACCATCTTTTCACAAATCTATTCCTTAAAATAATCAAGTGTCACAATGTACATTCTGTTCCTGGAAGTACCATTTTGATAATATCTGACACTTTCACAAGTACATTTTGCAAGCAAACAATTGTTTTCAGTAGAGAAAAATCTTACTGTCGTTGAGAAAGATCTTTCTCAAGCTGACTCCAGGTAAACTCAGATGAAATACATAAAAAAGCTGCCAAAGGATTTGTATGTCTGTCCATTCAGTTCTGAGATTTTCACAAGCCTTTCACACAGGACAGCCAGAGGGATGCCACAATTTTCTTTGTTAGTGCCATATCGACTGTAGAAGTTATGCAGTGTTCTCTATCCACTCCTAGTTTGCCGCAACGGAATGTAAAAGAACAGCAGCAGATTAATTAAAGTGCAAATAGTGTTGCACTTCCCCTTTAAATATCTTGACAACACAATAAAATAAACGAAGCAGTGAACATCACTGAATTATTTATGATTGTTTATACTCTTCACTGACCAACTCATTTTTGGATTTTGCTGGACTTTTCCATGGACTTTAACATTTGTGTATTTTAGTTTTTAATAATTTACACACTATGGAATCAGTTTATTGCTTTGTTTATTCTATTGTAGTGTCAAGATATTTAAAGGGGAAGCGCGATGCTATTTGCACTATTTTTCTAATTCTTTATTTAAGGTATTCAGCATTCACAGAGCAGTACATCACAGTAAAAGTATACATGCATGAAGTGACCCGAGAGAGGTCCTAATCCAACAGAAAATACAACATTAGTTATAGTTAACATGAGATGTAGGGGCAACCTTTCCGAAACACCCAGCAATAGCAAAATCAACAGGGCTTAAAATGGATTGGGGGGGATCGTTTCTCTTGGGTGAGGGTGTTGCTGCTACCATGAATGTACAAGATACAGAATTTTTCCCATTAAATCCAGTGAGAAGATAAGGTAATGACTAGTGAGAAGAAGGGATGATAGAGGAACAGTTAGGGAAGGGGGAATAGTGGGGTTGGGAAGAAAAAAAAAAAAAAAAAGAGGGGGGGTGGGTGGAGTTGCCGGCAGAGAAGTGAAGGACACTGAAGGAGGGGTATTAATATACAGTGTCTCAGTACGCTAAGGATGCGAAGAGGGCCTTCCCTTCCTCCGAGAATGTGAAAATGTGAAAATGGACCCAGGTTTTGGAATAAGCCTCATACCTGTTTTGGGCTGAAACAAGTATCCTGTTCACCTTCAAAGTTTTCGAGAGCCAGAGCGAGACTGAGGGAGGTCGCGAGTGTCTCCATTTGCAATACTTTTATGTATGTTTAGTATTTAGACAATTTGGTGAGTGTGGCATCCTTGTGTGTTTATTTATTGATTGATTTTTTCACATTGAACCCAGCACATGACTAATGATTTATTTAGCAGATTATTTTACGTCATTTATGTGCTCACTCCGCATTCTCCTCCTATCGGCATGTTCCTTGTCAGCACATTTATATGCAATGCAACTGCTCTGACCCTCGTTCTCCCAGTCTGGGTACTGATGCAAGAGGCTGATACCAAGTCAAATGTAGGTGCTTATGCTATGTGCATTTAAAAATTAATGTAAAGAATTAAAAAATACAGAGCTACAGTTACTTGTTTGTAGGGTATAGTTAAAAAAAAAAAAAAAGATTATATAGTCATTCACCTTATAACATTATACAGCTTTATCTATTACTTTATCATAATGAACTAAGTCACAGGAAGCCATGCTGAGACCAATTATGAGCAAATTTCAACAATACATCCTAAGAACCTTCATATACATTAAAAGGGTTGGGTAATATGTGCAAATCTTTTCTGTATATACAGTTGTGCTCATACGTTTACATACCCTGGCAGAATTGATGATTTCTTGGCCATTTTTCAGAGAATATAAATGATAACACAAAAACTTTTCTTTCACTCATGGTTAGTGTTTGGCTGAAGCCATTTATTATCAATCAACTGTGTTAACTCTTTTTAAATCATAACGACAACAGAAACCACCCAAATGATCCTGATCAAAAGTTTACATATCCCGTGTATTGCCCCCTTTAACATCAATGACAGCTTGAAGTCTTTTGTGGTATTTGTGGATGAGGCTCTATATCTTCTCAGGAGGTAAAAATGCCCATTCCACTTGGCAAAAAAACTCCAGTTCCTGTAAATTCTTGTAATACAAGTAAAAGGCGCAAAGATCTAAAAAGTATATATCCTTTATGCATTTAGTTAGTGTGCTAGATATGCATGGTATTACATGCACAATACAGTAAGTCACCAAGTCCACAAACTCTGATTGTTTAGGAGGTAGACCACAATAGTGTATGAATGGTTAATTAGATGGGGAGAGGGGAAGGGAGGGAGGGATGAGGAAGATCCATTCTCAGGGCTGCCATCACAGAGGAACAGAGACCATGTTCCTAAAAAGAGTGAGAGATAAAAAGAGTGAGAGGAGGCACCTCTGGGTGCAGATTATTAACAAATTTTAATGTGCAGTAAAAATGTATCATAGTGCACTCACATTTCCGAAGTTAAAAGAAGGCATAGAGTCATCTCCCATAATATGGGGGGCTGTCCTTGGTGTAGTCGATTCCTAGTCCACTCCTGTCGGTGTGCGTCCTGATGCTCTACCTCATACACCGCTGGATGATGTTCGGCCGGCTGCGGTGTTGTCCTTCCTCAACACGAGGCATGAGGCACACGGAAGTGTCCAGGCAGAGGAGGATGACGTCACCAGAATGCAACACATTTCACGTGCGTGCAGGCTGTAGATAGCGTGAACAGCCGCGCTCCTTTGTCAAGCTTTGATGAGGCTCTTTATCTTCTTAGATGGTAATGGGCATGTCTTGCATGAACTGCACATTTGAGATCTCCCCAGAGTGGCTCAACGATATTGAGGTCAGGAGGCTGAGATGGCCACTCCAGAACCTTCACTTTATTCTGCTGTAGCCAATGACATGTCGATTTGGCCTTGTGTTTTGGATCATTGTCATGTTGGAATGTCCAAGTACATCCCATGCGCAGCTTCCTGGCTGATGAATGCAAATGTTCCTTCAGTATTTTTTATAAACATACTGCATTCATCTTGCCAACAATTTTGTAGCTCACACATCCCCAAAACATCAGCTATCCACCTCTGTACCTTTCATCATAGGCCTTGTTGACTCCTTTCCAAATGTAGCGTTTATGGTTGTGGCCAAAAAGCTCAATTTTGGTCTCATCACTCCAAATGACTTTGTGCCAGAAGGTTTGAGGCTTGTCTCTGTGCTGTTTGGTGTATTGTAAGTGGGATACTTGGTGGCATTTGCGTAGTAATGGCTTTCTTCTGGCAACATTCTTCTTCAAGTGCCTCCTTATTTTGCATCTTGAAATAGCCACACCACATGTTTTCAGGGAGTCCTGTATTTCACCTGAAGTTATTTGTGGGTTTTTCTTTGCATCCCAAACAATTTTCCTGGCAGTTGTGGCTGAAATTTTAGTTGGTCTACCGGACCGTGGTTTGGTTTCAACAGAACGCTTCATTTTTCCACTTCTTGATTAGAGTTTGAACACTGCTGATTGGCATTCTCAATTCCTTGGGTATCTTTTTATATCCCTTTCCTGTTTTATACCGTTCCACTACCTTTTCCCAGAGATCCTTTGACAATTCTTTTGCTTTCCCCATGACTCAGAATCCAAAAATGTTAGTGCAGCACTGGATGAAAGATGAAAGGGTCTGTCAGGAGTGCAGAAACGCATTGACCTTTCATACATAAACTAATTACAAGCAAACAGATCATAGGTTAGGAAGGTTACCTTTAATAGTCATTCAAACCCCATTGTGTCAACTTGTGTGCATGTTATCAAGCCAAAATCACCAGGGTATGTAAACTTTTGATCAGGGTCATTTGGGTAGTTTCTATCGCCATTATGATTTAAAAATGAGTAAACACAGTTGGTTGATAATAAATGGCTTCAGCCAAACACTAACCGTGAGTGAAAGAGATGTTTTTGTGTTATCATTTATATTCTCTGAAAATGGCCAAGAAATCATAAATTCTGCCAGGGTATGTAAACTTATGAGCACAACTGTAGAAGTATTGTTATAATTTACTTAACGTGGTTGCAATCCTAAAAATGCCTTTCACTAGCAGCCCCTCTCCTTTATCTGGCAATAACTCACTCTTCAAGTGTTTGTTTACAAAGATGCCTCTAAATACCCTTTTCCAGTTATCTTTAGTCCGGTCACGTGACTTCCGGCCAGTGGGAGGAGCCAAGATCTCCCTCTGACGGTGGCCAGGAGTCACATGACTGCCATGGTGCCCGCTCTGCAACTCCCACTGTAGCCTTGGATTGTAGATGCAGAGCGGCCGGGTGTCACGTGATCAGCCTGAAGAAAACTGGAAAACGGTATTTAGAGGCATCCTTTTAAACAAACACTTGGAGAGTGAGGTATTGCCACATATATGAGAGGGGCTGCCATGCTTTTTTTTAATACGAATAGCGACAGGGGGGTGGAGTCAGAGACAAAGACATGGGAGCTGACAGGCAGGGAGGGAGGGGGTGAGGAGGGCAGAGGAGAGAGCGAATGACGGAGGCACGTAAGCTGACCACAGTAGTCAGGGCTCAGCAGCCATGATTATTGTGGTAAGCTTACAGAGGGGGACACAGGAAGTGGCAGGATCAGCCAGTTTTTTTACAGTTTAGAGAGGGGCAGATTAGACAGCACAAGCACTGTGCTATTTAATCTGCTACAAGGGAACAGGATCTCTTTTTTTTTTTTTTTTTTTTTTTTTTTAGGGTTACAAACACTTTAAAAGTGAAGTGCGCGGATATAAAAAAAACAAGCATACATAGGCACCTAGGTAACTGCAGCATCGATACTTTGCTGCAGCTCTCCCTCGCCGGCTCCAAACTGAGAACTGAGTAATCAAAGACCACTGATCGCTCAGTTCTCCAGTCCGTTGTGAGCACAGAGCTGTGTGCTCTGACCCTCCAGCGCTTAGTAGAGCACCGCTCAGTGATGTGCTGCAAAGGTGAGTACAGCTGTCGGTCAGGCATCTTGGCGAATCCCAACATCACTGTCAGGATCCCTACAGAGCCTGGACCAACTCTGACTACATCTCACACCGGACTTTAGCCTGCTGTCGACTGAGTCTGCATAACTAACTTCACTCCTATGACGCACAGGGGAAGTATGGCAAAAAGAGCTTTGGCCATACTTCTCCTTTAACCAGTTCCTGCCCGGCCTATAGCAAAATTCTGGTTGAGCGGGACTTTCATTGATTAGGTTGGATGTCATATGACCTTCTCACAGATCCTGCCTGGTTATATGATAATGCTGTACTGCACTGGTGAAAGTAAAAGAAAACAATTGTGAAAAAAAAATATTTTTTTAATTTCTTAATTTTCAAATTAAATATTACAACTTCAAAAAACTTACCATGCCTCTTACTAAACACCTTGACGTTTCTACTTGCAAAAAAAGGGTAATTTGGGGGGTATTTGTACTGTCCTGGTATTTCCAGGCCTCAAGAAATGAGATACATCAGGATTAATCAATTTTTGTATACAGTATATACCATAGTTTGTGGACTCTAAAACCTTCCTACTGACTAAATAATATACACTTATTTAGGTTATTTTCACCACAAAAATGTAGCAGAATACAACGTGGCTTAAATTTATAAAGAAAGATATTTTTTTTGCAAAATTATATAACAGAAACAAAGAAAACGCTTTTTTTTTTTCAAAATTGCCAATTTTTTTTCATTTATTTAGCAAAAAATAAAAAACCCAGATACCCAAATACTCCCAAAAGAAAGCTTTGTTTGTATGAAAAAAATTATAAACATTTCATATGGGTACAGAGTTGCATGACTGCGCAATTGTCATTCAAAGTGCGACAGCGCTGAAAGCTGAAAATCGGCCTGGGCAGGGAGAAGGTAAAAGTGCCCAGTATTGAAGTAGTTAAAGATGCTTAAATTTCTCTAAAGTTAAAAAGTTTTTACCCTAATGCATTACTTGCATTAAGGTAAAGAAAACTTCTACTTGCTGTCCCCCCCCCCCCCTAATACATACCTGAGTCCCCTCTATGAAGACACATAGCCCAGCTCGGGATCGTGCCCACACGTGTGTGCCCATATCACACAACTTGCACAGGAGAGGAGGAGCGGACAGTGCTGGCAGGGAAATCCAGAAGAGGTGGTAAGGGACAATATACTTGCACAGTGAAGGAAAAGTATAAACATTTTTTTCAATCTAAGGGTAAAAATTGGGAGCCTTTAGTGTCACTTTAAAGCAAAGATCCAGCTGATTCAGTATACCAATAAATTGCAAAATATTGAATAGGACAAAGGGTGATAAAAGTGATTCAAATGGCCGCTGTTAGAATCTTCTACAGGTACATAACCTGCAATGATATCCGATGATGGTATATATTTGAAATTGCAGCTGTTTGTGTCTCACTTACTCTGCCTGGAGTTCAGTTTCAACAAGTATGGTGAACACTGTCTTATGTTTATGGGCATCCAAAGACATCTTAGCTGTATCCCCCCCCCCCCCCCCCCCAATTCAAGAAATACAAATTAAATAGATAAAAAGTATTAGATCGAAACTCCATCCTGAACTTTCCTTTTAAGAGATTAAAGTGGAACTCCATCCAGAACTTTCCATATAGTAAAATAAAAAATGGAGACGTGTAAGAATCTCTGTCAGGTGTTTTCCCTGTCCAGTTCCAGTCATTTCTGGGACTGGAACTAAAGTGAAACAGAATGTACTACAATTGTTGCTGGAAAAGGGGATGTAGGAAAACCTCCCAGTTGGGATTTCTGAAGGCAACGTATTATTTTGGAACCTATTTAAAGTGATTGTAATAATTTAAAATTTTTAAAAAATTGCAGCCCTGATCCTCATCTTCTGGGGTCCCCCACCAGTGCTCCTGCCTACTCCTGCCTTCCGAGTACCCCCATAGACATTCATTTGACACACACAGTGAGGCTCAGTCCCGCCCCCACTCTCTTGTCACTGTATTTAATTGACAGCAACAGGTACCAATGGTTCCCGCTGCTCTCACTTAGTCCACTGAGGAGGGAGAGAGAGAGCAGCGCTGCTGCTCTCTGGGCACAGTGCTAGATTGAGATCAAGCTCGGGTATTTAGGGGGGCACGAGGGAGCTGCATATAAATTTTTTTTTTTCCTTAATGTAGAGCAGTGGTTTGCTGCTCAGTGATTGCAGTATTCTAGTCTGCTTTTCCCCAAGGTAATACATCAAATCTGGCCTGTTAGTGGCTCCTGAGGACAGGAGTTGAGAACCACTGATGTAGAGAATGCATTAAGGTAAAAAACCTTTAGATTTTACAACCACTTTAGGGGGTTTCCAAGAAAATAAGATGAATACCTATGCAATTCGGCCAATTTATTTGAAATTATTTAGGCATTTTTGTAGACTTTTTTTGCCTGTATTTTGAACTATTTTGTGTAGACACAGAAATCCCAATTTAATCAATTTTAGTACTAAGCTGTTACCACAAAATGTAGAGAAGTCCAAGGTTGATGAAGACTTGTGAAAAGCACTGTATGGAGCACTGTAAGAAATGGAGACACAACTGACTTTCATAGTGAATGCTAACACAAGCGCTGTTCAGTAAGGAGTTCATTATATATTCTTGTACAAAGCCACCAGCTTTTATATATATCCTGTTCTGCTGCGTATGTTAAAGCTGTGTAAATGCTACAAGATTTGCATGGCGTCAGGCTGCCTTGGCCAACAGAAGACTCTCTATACATAAACAACCTTTTACTTATCACATTCCCCTCCCTTTCTCTGCATTCTAAACTAAAGCGTAGAGTGGCATGGTCCACATACATTCTGTACGATCTTTGAAAATATCTTTTACGTGACAAAGGGGGTCTTTAAAAATAGAGCAGACATTGATAAGTCTGCTACTATCGAAATTCAACAGTTGCTATTATATGCTTTTACTTGTCTTTATAAATATATTCTTGGACATCTGGATGCCTTGAACACTGAAATACTAAAATAGTAACTATTTTATTACTGCCCATACCACATTTTATGGCACAGAATACATTTGACAGCAATCAGACCCTTTTTTAGAGGATGTCCTAAATCATGAACATCCACAATTGTAGGAGGGCTTGAAAAGCAGAGATCTGCAATATACAGTATTCCATATGCAGAAGACCAGTCGTTTTTAATTACCCTCATTATATATACCCCCATTTAAATTCAGATGCTTGGAAATGTTTCCATTATGTTTAATTCATGTACCCCTAAAATGTAAATATATAATGATGTACTTTAGTATTCCTTTTAAGCTGTTTATGGGTTCCCAGTGACTTGTATTGGGAGAGAAGCAGTTCTGAAGCAAACAAACTCCTGTGACATAGGCCTTCATGAGGATAGGGCTGCCTTGATGACTCAATGTTTTCACCTAAAATAAAAAGAGATTTACAGTGCCTTGAAAAAGTATTTGTACCCCTTGAAATTTTTCACATTTTGTCATGTTACAACCAAAAATGTAAATGTATTTTATTGGGATTTTATGTCATAGACCAACATAAAGTGGTACATGAATGTGAAGTGGAAGGAAAATGATAAATAGTTTTTAAATTTTTTTACAAATAAATATCTGAAAAGTGTGGCGTGTGTTTGAATTCAGTCCCCTTTACTCTGATAACCCTAACTAAAATATAGTGCAACCAATTGCCCTCAGAGGTTTGTCAGAGAACCTTAGTGAGTGAACAGCATCATAAAGGCCAGAGAACACACCAGAAAGCTCAGGGTTAAAGTTATGGAGAAGATTAAAGCAGGGTTAGGTTATAAAAAAATATTCCAAGCTTTGAACATCTCATATGGCATTGTTCAATCCATCATCCGAAAATGGAAAGAGTATGGCACAACTGCAAACCTACCAAGACATGGCTGTCCACCTAAACTGACAGGCTGGGCAAGAAGAGCATTAATCAGAGAAGCAGCCAAGAGGCCCATGGTAACTCTGGAGGAGCTGCAGAGATCCACGGCTCAGGTGGGAGAATCTGTTCACAGGACAACTATTAGTCGTGCATTCCACAAATCTGGCTTTTATGGAAGAGTGGCAAGAAGAAAGCTATTGCTGAAAGAAAGCCATAAGAAGTCCAGTTTGCAGTCCGTAAGAAGCCATGTGGGGGACACAACAAACATGTGGAAGAAAGTTCTCTGGTCAGATGAGACCTAAATTGATCTTTTTTGGCCTAAAAGCAAAACGCTATGTGTGGCGGAAAACTAACACTGAACACACCATCCCCACTATGAAACATGGTGGTGGCAGCATCATGTTGTGGGGATGCTTTTCTTCAGCAAAAACAGGGAAGCTTGTCAGAGTTGATGGGAAGATGGATGCAGGGCAATCTTAGAAGAAAACCTGTTAGAGTCTGCAAAAAACTTGAGCTTGGGGCGGAGGTTCACCTTCCAGCAGGACAATGACCCTAGAATAGCCCAGTCAAAGTTCAGACCTAAATCCAATTGAGAATCTGTGGCAAGATTTGAAAATTTCTGTTCACAGCCGATCTCCATCCAATCTGACAGAGCTTGAGCTATTTTGCAAAGAAGAATGGACAACAATTTTACTCTCTAGATGTGCAAAGCTGGTAGAGACATCCCCAAAAAGACTTGCAGCCGTAATTACAGTGAAAGGTGGTTCTACAAAGTAGGCGGAGGCGTGCTCCCAAGCTGGACAGTGCGGCACAGATCCCCCCCCCCCCCCCCCCGCTCCCTCCTCACTAGATTTAATTGGCTTAAGCTGCTCTTAACCTGTCATGTGAGACCTGGAAGAAAGACCAGTACTGCTGCTGATGGGCACAGCGCTGGATCGAAAAAGAACACGGATAATTATTTAGGGAAGTGGGAGGGGGATCAAGTGGAAGTTTTTTTTACCTTAAAGCAGGAAATGCATTAAGGTAAAAAAACCTTTTGACTTTGAAACCACCTTAAAAGTAAGTCTGGAAAAAGTGCATTAATTTCTATATAAAGGTTGGATGCTAAGATGATTCAGGGTTAGGGACTAGGCATAAGCTTTAAAGTGTAAGTCCACCCTAAAACTGAAATCCCTGCATCTACAGACATCCAGGATCTAAGACTAACCTATCTAGCCCTGTAAAGAAGAAATCAGTATATGTACCTTTTTTGAAGCCGATCCGGTCTCCAGCAGCAGAAGCTCTGCAGAGGACACAGCCAACAATGGCTGTGAAATGAATAGGGAGTGACATCACCCATAGACTTACTATGGGGCTTCCGTTTTAAGATGTGTCCTCTGCACCCGCCACAACAGTGAAACCACAGCTAAGAGCTCAGCATGGGATCAGGTCAGATCGGCTGCAGAAAAGGTATGTATACTGATTTCTTCTTTACAGGGTTAGATAGATCAGTGTTAGATAGTGGATCTCTGTAGATGCAGGGATTTGTTTTCGGGTGGACTTCTACTTTAAGTTCAAGTTCATGGTAAATTCGACCTGTACTTTAGCTGTTTAAAGTTTGCTGAATAGGTTAGCAAAATGGTCTGACTTTGCCTGGAATTCACTAATTTAGGTGATATTACTACCGCCACTATATGAATGAATTTTCCATCTACCCACCAGCTTGTCTCACATTGTAAACAAACCAACTGAAATCCTCTACCTCTATGGGGGGCATCCAAGCCAAGACGCAGCTCCGTGTATCCATTTATCCATGTATCCATTTAGACACTGAGCCGCAGTTCGGACCCACCCCTTCTCTCTCCTTATTGGCTAACTGAGTTTGATTGACAGCAGCGGGAGCCAATGGCATCACTTCTGTGGCTTAGCCAATCAGGAGGAAGAGTCCTGGACAGCCGAGGTACTCATGGACATTGCTGGATCGAGAGGGGGCTCAGGTAAGTATGAGGGGGCTGCTACACACAGAAGGCATTTTATCTTAATACATAGAATGCATTAAGATAGAAAAAACTTCTGCCTTTACAACCACTTAAGGTGAATAAATAAAAAGGGATATGCAAAAGCCTGCCAATTGGCCTTGAAAATTGGCCAAAAATAAAAACAAATATCAGAATGGGCTTCCATAGACTTCAAAGGGCTGTGGGTGCTATGTTCAGGGTTGAAGAATATGTTCAATTGGTTGGCGAATATCCAGCGAACCAAACTGCTCAGTCTGCTCATGACTTCTAGAGGCCACACTTTGCACGAAGTGCCTTAATGCAGCAGTGTGCCTTAACATACTGTATATTTGCTAATATATGCAACAAAAACTTCAGTTGAAACAGTTTAGGCTTTCTTTTTTGTGCTATATACAGCAGGGCTAAAGTTTGTCGCCATTTCACGGGCGCACGCAAATTTAAGGTTTGACATGTTGGATATTTATTAACTTCGGCTTTTATATTTTACAAAAAAAAAAACAATTGAGTACTTTATTCCATTTTTGTGCCCCCAAAAACTAACTCTAATGTGTTTTTTAATGACATTTTGTGTTTCCTAGACCTTTGCAGTAATATCGCGTGACATAAAAAATTGAAACTACCACTATTTTATTCTCTAGGGTGTCTGCTTTCAGAAATAGTTTTTAGGCCAAAACATAGAGAAGCCAAGCCCCGGTAATAAAATAAAACTAGAGACCAGTGGAGGGCTTTCTTGAACAAAGGTAATATCAGGCATTTTGTGGTGTTATGAGAGAACAACCTGCTCTACCATCCTTGACCCACTTCTGAATATGCTAGATTCATGACTGTCATCCTGGTTCTCTGACTTAATGCAGGGAAAAGTGGCAGTGTCTCTGGAAAGGGCATCCCCTGAACCCGATATATCATCTTACCTGTGCTCCCTCTTGTTCTTCTGTAGCTGGTGCTTAGATCAGCTGTATTAGCGAGCCATGCGAATGGCAATGTGACCCCCCCCCCCCAGTCTTGTGACATTGCTTGGGCTTAGTAATTGGCTGTTGGCCCTGCACCGTCACAGGGGAACATGTCACATGCTGCTCCACACCCAGAAGTGTTGTGTAGTGTTACCATCTACAGCAAATCAAGGAGGTGCAGTGAGCGTAGGCAAGGTAAGTATATAGGGGTCAAGTCATTCCCTTTTCAGAAACACTGTCACTTTGTCCTGCATGGGCAAGGAAACAGGCACAGCAAGGGCACCGACCTAAGGAAGTGTTGGGGCATGTCTGTCTCATTTGCCTTATTTGCATATTTTCATTGTTTATTAAACTTACATTTAATTTGCTGGGTAGGGCATGTCCTATCGTTTTAGAGATTCATATTTAACATATTGATGTATTCTTTTGCATACCTCCCAACTTTTTGAGATGGGAATGAGGGACACCTATTAGCAAAAACATAAGGCACACTCCCTGCCACGCCCCCTTAAAGGAGAATTCTACAAAAACGTGCTTTTTTTACTACTACTATCCCTTTATACTGTTTTTTTAAAGCAATTTAGAAATTGGATGAAAGGTTTAGCACCGGGAAACACTTTTTGACAGATAAAAAGTGCATTTTATATAAAACTATATAGATCAGACCAAAATGAGGGACGAATAAGGAGGAAAGAGGGACAGAGTGACTTTGTTCCAAATCAGGGACAGTCCCTCGAAATCAGGTACAGTTGGGAGCTATGCTTTTGTATCATTGTTATAGTTCCTGCATGCACTTTCTATTTTGTGGCGGAAGGCATTTAGAAATCAATCATTATCATCATCATTATCAGGTTAAATAATTTTCTTAATTAGACTAGCCATATATTGACATAACTATTATTCATTATTATTAATTATAATATTCATCATTATTCAAATTATATATTTATTAAAACTGAGTGCTGAGTACACTGAGGTCATTCAGTACCTGAACACACAACTTTTTCATGCTGACTTTAATTTGTCTGGGAACACATTAGGTGAAAATATTGCTCCTGTTATGCTCAGGAAAAGGAAATAATGACTGAAGAAATCTCCACTAAAACCAACTTCTGTCAAAAATGACAGCATAACGTAACACGATAGTCATTTGTGATCATTCCTGTTCCCCCCAGAATAAGCAATGAGTTCTACATAAGAGCTCCAATAAGTACTGTATGTATCTACAATGCAGCCTATTATAACACCATAGTCATTTCCAATTGTTCTCTCCATGGAAGAAGCAATGGATTCTACATTAAAATGTTGCCAAGTACTGTTTGTATCTAAACTGCAGTATATTATAGCACTATAACATTTTGATTTCCATGTCCCTTAACAGTCCACAGCCCATGCTAGGTTTGCATTTTTTAGTTCTCCCAGCAGTTCTCCTCTGCCCAATTTTTTGATACATTGTAAAGTAAGGTTAAGTTGTTATTTAAAGTGTTACTAAACCCACAACAGTAAAATCAGTCTGCGGAGCCTAAGGGGTTAATCCTATGCATTGTGTAAAAAGGCTGTTTGATCCTGTCTGCACAGATCCTCCCTTCCTTCCACTGTCCCCTGATAATTTCCTGATAACACAGAGTCTATGGAGTCAGGCTGCACATGCTCAGTTTGGTGTGTATTGCTAGAGAGGTTTTGTTTTTTTTCTTGTGAGAGTGCATGTGATCAGCACAGGGCCAATCAGCACTGTCCAGACAGAGGTTCAGGGGTTCTGCATCCTCATCAGAAAACTCCTCCTACAAGCTTTAACCAGTGCTTGGCTGGACACTGATAGAAGTCACACGACTGCTCTAACTGAGAAAGGGTATTTAGCAGTTTATATTTACTAAAATAATTGCATTTCCATGTTCTGTGTACTGTGGAGACCAGATGTAATGAATGCAGGCTCCGGGGTTTAGAAACACTTTAAACAATAGAGCAGTAAACAATAAAGTGTTCCTTTAGCGTTAAGAGGTGTAGGAGCTGCAAAACTATCATTTACCTATATAGCCTGTACTTTATTCAGAATCACTTTTGCAACAATAGAACAGAAAAGTAATATAAATTGCAATTTCCCCCTCTCTCAACTGTTCTTTAATCAATTCTTACCATCGCCTGGAGTGCAGCCCACCTATTTAAATACTTACCTTTCTTCTCAATCCAACGTTCTTTATCATGTGGTCCATCCCTTTCCGCAAAAATGTCCCCTCCAGTTCTTCAGATTAACACGCATACACACCATAGTTACATTTATTCCTAGAGATATGCTGTATTCATGGTGGCCTCCAGCAGTTCAGCAGACCATGGCTTACCCATATGAATAAGGAGAGCAATGTTGTCTGGAAGCACTAAGAAGTGGATGTTTTCACTGAAAAGGCTGTGCTGTGCCACGCAGGGCCACACAGATAAAATTGACGGATCAAAGAGGAACGTATACAAGTATGTATGTAAGAATATGGAAACCCTTTCAATTAATTTCTCTAATTTGCTACATTTTGGTAAAAATACACATTTGAAAAGCATTTTGTTTCATCTGTTTAATTTGTGCAAATACCTGTTGATCCTGCAGACTGTCCTGTGCACTCTGCAGTATCATCTTAAACCTCCTTATCAACCCTACCCAGGTTAACTATGTAAACTACAGAACACCTCCTCCATGTTAGGGGGATAAAAGGAGGTGTTCTGTAGTCATAACACATTTCCCAGGATGACAACTCTGCTTACCTATAGATGCAGTACAGTGAGTGAGAATTGTCATCCTAGGAAAGGACATATAACCAGGGAAGGATAAAGGAAAAAAAGTTTGAAAAAAAGGCAAACTAATGCAGCCACCTCATGTAAGGACTGTGCAAGTTGCAATATATTAAATGTTTTTCTCTTGGGTGTAGATATACTTTAAAGTGGTTGTAAAGACATAGGTTTTTTTTTTTTTTTAACCTTAATGCATTCTCTGCATTAAGGTAAAAAACCTTCTGTGATCACCTACCACCCCCACCCAAATACTTACCCATCCTTACGAGTCCTATTTCGATCCAGCACTGTGCCCAAGAGTAGCAGCACTGCTCTCTTTCTTCTCGCAGGGCTCCCGCTGCTGTCAATCAACTCCTGTGGGGAGGCAGCGTGGATGAGGTCAAGCAGCACTATTTGTGCCAATAGACGCACACAGCCTGGCTTGGGATCAAGCCTGGATGAGTGCCCCCATAACAAGTGGCTTGCTATGGGGGCACACGGAAGGGAGGAGGAGCCGAGATTACCAATGGGTGACACCTGAAGAGGAGGGATTTGCACAGAGCAGGTAAGTATAACATGTTTGTTATTTTAGAGAAAAAAAATCAGAAGCTTTACAATCACTTTAAAGTGTAAATTCACCTTTACAGTGAAATCTGTAAGGTGACCAACACTGGACCCCCTCCCTATCCCCCTCGGTCCCACTGTACCAGATTGCAGTGATCCCCTGCTGTCAGACACCAAAAAGTTGCTTCATCGGTCCGGGGACTTGAAATCCCAGCAGCTTTCTCCCCTCTCCTCAGTGTACTGACAGTTTGGGCTAGATGGCTTCTGATTGGTCAGCGCCATCCATGTGGTGGTGCTGACCAATTAGAATCCCTGTAGTCGGTACTGGCTAAGCAATACGGAGACGAGATAAGGGTTTCAAATCCCTGGACCAGTGAAGCAGCTTTTTGGTGTTTGATGGCAGAGCGAGACCGGGTGGGATGTCCAGTGTAAGGTCACCTTACAGATTTTCTGTAAAGGTGAACTTACACTTTAAGCAGGGTATTTGGGAGCTAAGAGCTTCACATTTCTATATTATCAGTGCTGTAAGAGCCAATGTCAGGAGACAGAATATTATAAAGTGATTTTAACTGCTCTTTTACTGAAGCCTATATATACATTATCAGTTAGATGTGTGTTCTTCTTTATGTGGACGTGGATTTGATCATGCTGTAAATCTCTGTAACTATTTTGGCATAGTGTTCTCATTATGATTCACTACTTCGCATTGCTCATTCACTACACTTCCTTCCATCTTTAATGATGCTAGGTTAGTTGCACTGCTGATAAAAACAGAATGGTGTAAAGAAAGTATTATATCATCAAATCCTGTAAATTACAAGCAGCAATGTTTCAGTGTAATAGGACGGTTATGATGTCATTTTGCAAATGATCAGATATAATTTGCAATTCCTGTTTAATAAGATGTAGCTTAGAAATAAGACATGCCTTGTAAATGTTCCTACCTAACAATTTCCTTTGAGCGTGCACTGCGTCCTGTAACATTACAAAAGTTCCAGGATATAATTAGTGACTACTTCCTTTTTTCTCGTAAGCCACAATCAAACTACCATGCAAACTAAAAGAAAAAAAGTAAAACTAGCTCTATACTTGTTTCCCCTGAAAGGTACACAGTTCATTGTCCAACATTCCCATTTATTAAGTAACAATGAGACATGTTAGGTATAGGAAAATCACTGATACTTAAAGCATAGCTCCCAACTGTCCCTGATTTAGAGGGACTGTCCCTGATTTAGAAAAAAGTCCCTCTGTCCCTCTTTCCTCCTCATTTGTCCCTCATTTTGGTCTGATCTAAATCATTGCATATAAAATGCACTTTTTATCTTTCAAAAAGTGTTCCCCAGTGCTAAACCTTTTATCCAATTTCTAAATTGCTGCATTTTTACATTTCAAAAGCCAGTATAAATGAATAGTAGTGGTAAAAAAGGCACTCATGGGTTTAACTATTTTTTCTTTTTTTTATAATTCTCTTTTAAGGAGCGTGGCAGGGGGTGTGTCCTATGACTTTTGCTGATAGGTGTCCCTCGTTCCCATCTCAAAGAGTTGGGAGGTATGCCTAAAGCTGAAATTTATTCTGCTTATATTATGCCTTCCCTGGTTCCTCCTTTCCCTTTTTTATCAACATGCTAATTACATTTTTAAATAAATCCTTTCTGTTTTCATTACAAACTTTATTTTAGATCCAGTGACATCACCGCTGAATCTCTGTGCTTCTCTATACAATGCAAGCAGATCACGGCTGATGAGAGGGCCTGCAGGGTGCAAAACATACAGTAGCTTTCGGAAAACATCACAAAATCCTCACTCAGTACTCCACTCAAGAGTCCTCAGCCCTGATCCAAGCTGTGGGCTGGCCCTTGGAAGGAGTTCTGTAATTATCCAAATTGCCTTAAAGTGGTTGTAAAGGCAGAAGGTTGTTTTATCTTAATGCATTCTATGCAATCTTTGCATCATGACCAGGCCATTTATTGCAATACAGCACTGCATTACTTTAACTAACAGTTACGTGGTTGTGCAACGCTGTACCCCAAAAAAATGTATGTCTTTTTTTTCCCACAAATAGAGCTTTCTTTTGGTGGTATTTGATCACCTCTGCGGTTTTTTTTTTTGCGCTATAAACAAACAAAAAACAAAAATGCATTTTTTTACTTTCTGCTAGAAAACAAATAAAAAATAAAAAAAATTTAATTTCTTCATCAATTTAGGCCACTATGTATTCTGCTACATATTTTTGTATGCTATGCATACTAGATCATTATGCCTTTGTCTTGCAGGGTTCTTTTTGTAGTGGGTTTACAACCACTTTAACATCAGGGTTGCTCGAAGGGTTAATTAACTGTAACACAGGAACACAGGATCCATGCCTACTATACTGACAGAATGGCGATCTGCATTGTTTACATAGGCAGAACACTACTCTCCCTCTGTACCGAAGGATCAGCAGGTGCCAGCAGACATACGAGCCCCAGACTGAGAAGTGTCGGATTACGTACTAGGTATGTGATTCGGCGCAGTCGTGCCACTTTGCTGCCGTATATCTAAGTTATACGGTATGGTTGAAGGTAAGTCTGAAATTCAGCTTTAAAAATAAACATTGAAAATGTGTCAGGCCAGTGGTTCTCAGCCCTCCAAGGACCAACTGGGGACGTCATAAAGTGGTAATAAAACATGCTATGATTATTCAGCTACAGTAGGTGACCGCGATATTGTGTCAATTTCGCCGCTGTTATTGGCGATATTTGACACCTGCGAGCCCCGTCGCGGGAGCCAGTGCCTAGATGGCTCGCTCATCGGGAAAGGAAAACTGTTTTTTCCTTTCGCGATGAGTGACAGGCAGTGTTGACAGCTGTCTGGTATGAATCATGAGGGGGGACGCCGCGCCAAATTTTAAATAAAAAACCGGCGTGGGTTCCCCTTTGGTCTGGTATGGATTTTAAGGGGAACCCCCTACGCCAAAATCCATACCAGACCCTTATCCGAGCACGAGCGAGCGCCCCCCCCAAACCGTACCAGGCCGCATGCCCTCAACATGGGGGGGTGGGCGCTTTGGGGAAGGGGGGCGCCCTGCGGGCCCCCCCACCCCAAAGCACCTTGTCCCCATGTTGATGAGGACAAGGGCCTCTTTCCGACAACCCTGGCCATTGGTTGTCGGGGTCTGCGGGCGGAGGGCTTATCGGAATCCGGGAGCCCCCTTTAACAGATCCCGGCCCCCCACCCTATGTGAAGGAGTATGGGGTACATTGTATTATTAGGCAGCTCCGGGGGTCTTCTTCCGACTTCAGGGTCTTCTTTCAACTTCGGGGGTCTTCTTCTGACTTCGGGGGTCTTCTTCCGACTTCTCCGCTCTCTGGCCTCTTCTCCCGGTGTCCGCTTTTTCTCCCGCTCTCCGGCCTCTTCTCCCAGTGTCCGGTTCTTCTGCCAGGCTCCTCCGCTATCTTCTGCTGTTCTTTTGCTAGCGGTGGCCCGGTCCTCGCCGTCTTGTTCCTTCTTCTCTTCTTCCGATGTTGACACAACGCTGTCTCCCACTGTAATGATGTGTGCGAGGTGCGGGGCGACTCATAAAGGCATGGGGCATGGTCACCAGGCGCTGTCACCCGGTGACCCCGCCCCTATGATGTCACAGTCCCGGGGCATGATGGAACTGTGACATCATAAGGGGCGGGGTCACTGAGTGACAGCGCCCGGTGACCACACCCCATGCCTATATAAGTGATCGTGCACTGCTCACACAGCATAACAGCAGGAGACAGCTTTGTGTCAACATCGGAAGAAGAGAAGAAGAAACAAGACGGCGAAGACTGGGCCACCGCCAGCAAAAGAGCGGCAGAAGATAGCGGAGGAGCCCGGCAGAAGAACCAGACATCGGTAGAAGAGGCTGGAGAGCGGGAGAAGAAGCGGACACTGGGAGAAGAGGCCGGAGTGGAGAAGTTGGAAGAAAACCCCTGAAGTCGGAAGAAGACCCCGAAGTCGGAAGAAGACCCCTGGAGCTGCTGAATAAATTACTTTTAAAACCTGTGTAGTGTGTTTTTTTAATTGACACTTTTTCCCCCAGGTGAATGGGTAGGGGTACAATGTACCCCATACTCATTCACATAGGGTGGGGGGCCGGGATCTGGGGGCCCCCTTATTAAAGGGGGCTCCCGGATTCCGATAAGCCCTCCGCTCGCAGACCCCGACAACCAATGGCCAGGGTTGTCGGGAAGAGGCCCTTGTCCTCATCAACATGGGGACCAGGTGCTTTGGGGTGGGGGGCCCGCAGGGTGCCCCCCCTTCCCCAAAGCGACCACCCCCCCATGTTGAGGGCAAGCGGTCTGGTACGGTTCAGGAGGGGGGCGCTCGCTCGTCCCCACCAACTTTCCTGACCGGCCGGGCTGCGTGCTCGGATAAGGGTCTGCTATGGATTTTGGGGGGACCCCCACGCCGATTTTTCAGTGTAGGGGTTCCCCTTAAAATTCATACCTAAGGGTCTGGTATGCCCCTGGGGGGGGGAACCCACGCCGTTTTTTATTTGAAATTTGGTGTGGCGTTCCCCCTCATGATTCATACCAGACAGCTGTCAGCACTGCCTGTCACTCATCGCTTTCCCGATGAGCGAGCCAGAGCGACATGCACAGTACCCTGTCGCCGAGAACCAGCGCGATGGGATCGCGCTGGAAACACAATCTCGCAGTCAGGTACTGTATAATAGAAACTTTTGTAACATGTGCTTTGAATGTAAAAGTTTCTAATTTCTCATTTTTACCCAGGTTGATATGTTGACAGTTTGGTGGTTACAGCAGCAGGCAGTTTTACTTCTAAAGCAGGGGTACCTAACCTTTTGAAGAGCGAGGGCCACTTAAGCGACTTGGTACCCGGTCGCGGGCCACTTAAGCGACTTGGTAGCCAGTCGCGGGCCACAATGAATGGAGCGGGCGGATGACAGGCCCATGTCCACTATCCATATGCAGAGCAGACACAGACGCAGTGCGGGTTAGCTGCACTTTACCACAGACTTATATTATATTTTGCAGATGTATTGCACTTTCTGAAAGTGCACCAAACACGCAGGTAATAACAGAAGTCTGTGGCTCAGTGCAGGTAACCCGCAGGTGCACCTGGGGATCAGTTTGAAAGCAGCCCGGTAATCACTGCAGAACAGATATGCCCAAATATATACTGTGATTTTAGTAATAAACTTACCTTTAATAACAGTCTTCCATTCAGGTATCACGGGCTGTTACTGTCCCAGTCAGAGCGCATTTGGTATCATTCCATCTGTGACAGGAGCCAGGTCTATACAGGCAGCATTGGCTTATGCAGCTCTTCTCCGCAGCCATTTGTTTCCTCTACTGCCGGCTTCATTCACAACACTGATGCTCTGGGATGGCAACCTGCGATCTATGCTTGCCATCCCAGAATGGGAGGTCGCGGGCCACATTAGAGGGCTCCGCGGGCCACTGGTTGGGCACCCCTGTTCTAAAGTGACCCTTTACCTAAGATTTTACATAAGCCTTTTTTAACCTATCAAGTTCGAAATAACATTAACATTAATGTGAGGTGTAAGTAACTCTGATTGTCTAAAATAAGATAAAAATATATGTAAAGCCGAAACGTTTTTGTTTTACTTGTGGATAGTACAGGGAATGGTTATGAGCCCATTTTATCTATAGCTGTCTGTGTCCTGTCAGAGAGATGTCCCTTCACTTCCTATTCAAGAAAGACAGCAAGAAGTAAGAGGAGATCACTCCAAAGTTTAGGGATATCCCCTCTTAGCTTTCATCAAAAAAAGGTTTTCCCATTAGAAAAAGAAATCACTTTTCCCCTGTTCCCGTGGCCTCTTAAAAATCACTACCCTCCCCCTTGCCCCACCTCTCTCTCTAGGACCTTCCTACTGTGGACATCCTTCATTCTCTTCCCTTCTTTTTTATTTCCTTGTTGCAGATGGTTGTTGTTGATTCAGACTAGATGTCTTAATTTGCTAATTGTAATTGGAAATATTACCTGACTCATCGATAACTACTGTACTCTAACTTACAGGCTACAAGTTTTGTTTTTTATTATGCGATTTATACTGTTGAATGCATATACATTCTTGGTAGCTACATTCAAGCTGTCTACCGTCTTCTTGGTAAGTTCAACAAGTTCTCATATGCCATGTTTTTTAGCTTATTTTTTGTATTTTTGTCAATAAAAATCTATTAAAAGTGAAAAATGTTGTATTCCCAACCACCTTCTGTATCAGAGGCAATTTCACCAGTGAGGCTGATTTTCCTCAGCAATAATACCCATGCCTAATGTATTCAAAACTAAAATATATATATATATAAATGTTGATGTTACATGTATGCTTTTGCTTCCTCCTCTACTATTACATAGTACAACTATTTTTTAATTCTTCGTTAATTCTTTATTTTAGCTCATTTGAAATACCTACAATCTATGGCAGGGGTAGGCAACCTTTTGAGCACAGTGTACCGAAATATATTTTCAAAGAAATTGAGAGTGCTGATTTTATAACAAAAAAATGTCAACTTCACACTCTCAATCACAACAAGGATTTTTTATAAAGTAAATGCTGTAAACTACTTGAGTAGTAGTGAGAAATTAACATCCTGCACTCATGCCTCAGATCAGTCTCAATTCCTGCAACTCCACACTTTAGATCAGCCCCAATTCATGCACCTTCACACCTCAGATCACTGTCCCACCTGCAAATCTGTTTCACGACTGTAACCCACTGCACATCTGTTTCACCACTGTAACCCCCTGCACATCTGCCCCACCACTGTACCATCCTGCTCATCACTGTACCACCCTGCACATCTGCCCCACTTCTATACCCCCTGCTCATCTGTCCCACCACTGCAACCCCCTGCTCATCTGCCCCACCACTGTAACCCCCTTTCTCATCTGCCCCACCAATGTACCTCCTGCACATCTGCCCCACCACTGTACCCCCTGCACATCTGTACCACCTCTGTTCCATCTGCTCATCTGTCCCACCAATGTACCTCCTTTCTCCTCAGCCCCAACCACTGTACCCCCCTGTACATCTGCCCCACCTGCTCTTCTGCCAAACCACTGTAACTCCCTGCTCATCTGTCCCACCAATGCACCTCCTTTCACATCTGTCCCACCGCTGAACCCCCTTCTCATCTGCCCCAACACTGAACCCCCCCTCGCTCATCTGCTCCATCAATGTACCCATTTTCTCATCTGCCCCACCACTGTACCTCCCTGCACATCTGCTCCACTGACGTATCCCCGTGCTCTTCTATCTCACTACTGAATCACCTTCTCATCTGTCCTAACACTGAACCCATCTGCTCATCTGCCCCACCACTGTAACCCGCTTTCTCATCTGCCTCACCAATGTACCTCCTGCACATTTGTCTTACCTCTGTACCCCCTGCTCTTCTGCCCCATCTCTGTTCTCCCTGCTCATCTGTCCCACCAATGCACCTCCTTTCACATCTGCCCCACTGCTCGATCCCCCCCTTCTCATCTGCCCCAACACTGAACCCCCTTCTCATTTGGCCCAACACTGAACCCCCTTGCTCATCTGCCCCAACACTGGACCCCCCTGCTCATCCGCCCTACCAATGTACCCCCTTGCTCTTCTGTCCCACCAATGTAACTCTGCTGCTCATCTGCCCCATTAATGTACCCCTTTTCTCATCTGCCCCACCATTGTACCTCCCTGCACATCTGCTCCACTGACGTATCCCCATGCTCTTCTGTCTCACTACTGAATCACCTTCTCATCTGTCCTAACACTGAACCCATCTGCTCATCTGCCCCACCACTGTAACCCGCTTTCTCATCTGCCTCACCAATGTACCTCCTGCACATTTGTCTCACCTCTGTACTCCCTGCTCTTCTGCCCCACCTCTGTTCCCCCTGCTCATCTGTCCCACTAATAAACCTCCTTTCACATCTGCCCCACTGCTCTACAACCCCATCTCATCTGCCCCAACACTGAACCCCCTTCTCATCTGCCCCAACACTGAACCCCCTCCGGCTCATCTGTCCCACCACTGTAACCCCCTTCTCATTTGGCCCAACACTGAACCCCCTTGCTCATCTGCCCCATCACTGTACCCCCCAGCTCTTCTGTTCCACTGCTGTAGCACCTTCTCATCTCTTCCACCACTGTACCTCCCTGCACATCTGCCCCACCGCTGTACCTCCTGCTCTTCTGTCCCACCTCTGAACCCCCCCTGCTCATTTTCCCCACCGTTGTACCCTCCTGCTCATCTGTTCCACCGCTGTACCCTCTTCTCATCTATGATATGCGTGATATGCAGATTGGTGAAAAAGAAGCAGAGATGAGACACATCTACCTGTCCTGGCACACTCATCCTACTGATCCACCTCTCGTATCCAGCTCACGTGCATGTGATGTACAGTATCTCACAAAAGTGAGTACACCCCTCACATTTTAGTAAATATTTTATTCTATCTTTTCATGTGACAACACTGAAGAAATGACACTTTGCTACAATGTAAAGTAGTGAGTGTACAGCTTGTATAACAGTGTACATTTGCTGTCCCCTCAAAATAACTCAACACACAGCCATTAATGTCTAAACTGCTGCCAACAAAAGTAAGTACACACCTAAGTGAAAATGTCCACATTGGGCCCAAAGTGTCAATATTTTGTGTGGCCACCATTATTTTCCAGCACTGCCTTAACCCTCTTGGGCATGGAGTTCACCAGAGCTTCACAGGTTGCCACTGGAGTCCTCTTCCACTCCTCCATGGCAACATTACAGAGCTGGTGGATGTTAAAGACCTTGCGCTCCTCCACCATCTGTTTGAGGATGCCCCACACATGCTCAATAGGGTTTAGGTCTGGAGACATTCTTGGCCAGTCCATCGCCTTTACCCTCAGCTTCTTTAGCAAAGCAGTGATCATCTTGGAGGTGTGTTTTGGGTCGTTATCATGTTGGAATACTGCCCTGCGGACCAGTCTCCGAAGGGAAGGGGATCATACTCTGCTTCAGTAGGTCACAGTACATGCTGGCATTCATGGTTCCTTCAATGAGCTGTAGCTCCCCAGTGCCTGCAGCACTCAGGTAGCCTCAGACCATGACACTCCCACCACCATGCTTGACTATAAGCAAGACACACTTGTCTTTGTACTCCTCACCTGGTTGCCACCACACACACTTGACACCATCTGAACCAAATAAGTTTATCTTGGTCTCATCAGACCACAGAACATGGTTAAGCAATCCATGTCCTTAGTCTGCTTGTCTTCAGTTTGTGGGCTTTCTTGTGCATCATCTTTAGAAGAGGCTTCCTTCTGGGATGACAGCCATGCAGACCAATTTGATGCAGTTTGAGGCATATAGTCTGAGTACTGACAGGCTGACCCCCCACCCCTTCAACCTCTGCAGCAATGCTGACAGCACTCATACGTTTATTTCCTAAAGACAACCTCTGTATATGAAGCTGAGCACGTGCACTCAACTTCTTTGGTCAACCATGGCGAGGCCTGTTCTGAGTAGAACCTGTCCTGTTAAACTGTTGTATGGTCTTGGCCACCATGCTGCAGCTCAGTTTCAGGGTCTTGGCAATCTTCTTATAGCCTAGGCCATCTTTATGTAGAACCACAACTCTTTTTTTCAGATCCTCAGAGAGTCCTTTGCCATGAGGTGCCATGTTGAACTTCCAATGACCAGTAAGAGAGACTGAGAGCGATAACACCAAATTTAACACACCTGCTCCGCATTCACACCTGAGACATTGTAACACTAAAGAGTCACATGACACCGGGGAGGGAAAATGGCTAATTGGGCGCAATTTGGACATTTTCACTTAGGGGTGTACTCACTTTTGTTGCCAGTGGTTTAGACATTAATGGCTATGTGTTGAGTTATTTTGAAGGGACAGCAAATTTATACTGTTATACAAGCTGTATACTCGCTACTTTACATTGTAGCAAAGTGTCATTTCTTCAGTGTTGTCACATGAAAAGATATAATAAAATATTTACAAAAATGTGAGGGGTGTACTCACTTTTGTGAGATACTGTATGTGATGTCACATACAAGCATCTGGAATGGATGCACAATGATGAGCTCAGGTCAGGGGTATTTTCTGAAAGCAGTGGGCCTGTGTGCAGAATCATAAGTTGGGCCCCCACAGCTGAGAAAAAGTGTGCCGCAGCAAAAGTTGGGTTCCACTGATTGTGGTTTTATTAATCACAGTGAATTCTCTTCTTTCTGAGATTGGTGGTGGCAACTAAGCGAGTCATCTTCCTCCCAGATGGTGGATGGGGCTAGCAGGACTGTGATTGGCTTTAGCAGTGGCCAATGACAATCCTCCTCCTCCTGGAAACAGGGACCCCCCCCAAGCAGAACTGCACCCAATCTCTTCCCATCACAAAAGCTGACGATCGCAACTACAGCAAAGTTAGAGAACCAAACAATGTTTTCCATCTTTTACAATGTGTGGGGGCACAGTGCCTCCCCCTCAGTGCAGGTGCGGTGTGTGGAATTCTGAAATTGGAATGCATTAGTGTCTCACTGACATCTCCCTGCGCTGCTCTGCTGATGGGGAGGGAGTCGAGTGGCGGCAAAAGAGGCTTCGAGTGCCGGGGGTTGCGTACCCCTGTTCTATAGCCTCATGAGAAATTATTTTGGTGTATGAATAATAATACCGGACACATGGGACCACAATTTGAAATAGTTATAGACCACAGTGTAAACTTTTGACTCAACTTAGTTGCTGAGTCAGCTTGTCACTTTGTATAATGCACATTACTCTGCAACACAAGACCCAGCTGTTAATTTCGAATAGAAATGTATCTGAAACTATAAGTAAAGTACGTGAAGGCCTACCGGAAATAGGTTTCCAACAGAACACCACAGAGTGAAAGCTACAGTGCTCAACATAAACGAGTACTTGAAAAGTAAGATTTTAATCAATATCTCAATGAACACAAGAACAATTTCCAAAATTTTGAAAAAACTGCGTTTTATAGAACATTTGTTTAGCTCATTACTTGAAAGTAAGGTTAATAATATAAAACTTAGATTACAAAATCTTCAGTTTTACTCAAATTAGTTGATGTAAAAATGAATACACTCCACAACAAAAATTACTACTATCTATCTAATATTTTGTATGACCGCCATGATTTACGGACGGCACCCTACAGACAGCACCAAGTCGTCTAGGCATGAAATGAAATGAAGTTAGCGACATATTGCAACATCTATCTTTTTTCCACTCTTCAAGAACAACCTCTTTTAGAGCCTGGATGCTGGATAGAGAGAGTGATGCTCAACTTGTCTCTTCAGAATTCCCCATAGGTGTTTGATTGGGTTCAAATCAGGAGACATACTTGGCCACCAAATCACTTTCACCGTGTTCTTATTCAGAAATGCAACAGTGGCTTTAGATATGTGTTTTGGATCATTGTCATGTTGGAAAAGTGCACGACGACCCAGGGCACGGAGTGATGGTAGCATCTTCTCTTTCAATATAGAGCAGTGAATTCATGATACCATCAATGAAATGCAGCTCCCTGACACCAGCAGCATTTATGCAGCCCCACAGAAGGATACTGCCACCACCATGTTTCCCTGTAGGCACCATGCATTATGCTTTGTGCTCCTCGCCTTTGCGGCGCCATATAGTTTTGAAGCCATCAGTTCCAAAAAACATTTATCTTAGTCTAATCACTCCAGAGTACAGAGTGTCAGCAGTTTTCTTCTTTTTCAGCATGGGCCATGGCAAATTCTAGGGGTTTTTTTTGTACATTGGGCTTTAGGAGAGGCTTTCTTTGTGGATGACACCCATGCACTTTTGCTACGCCTGATAAGTAAAGCTTTGTTAATCTTCTTGTAGCCTTCACCTTTCTTGTGTAAAGAAATTATTTTCTTTCTGAGGCCTTGTGACATTTCTCTTCCATGTGGTGCCATTGCTGACAGTATGAAATGGGAAGGGATTAAGTAGCACCCTTTTATAATGAACTGTCTGCTGGACACCTGTTTAATGAATAATTAGACTCACCTGTAGTTGGATTCTTGTTAATTAGTATTTTGTTGTCTAAAATGTAGACTTTCATTGGGGTGTATTCATTTTTGCAAAGTGGTCTTGAATGAATTTGTTAGGAAAAATCCTTTTTCGTGTGTTAAAATTAACAAATCTTGGTTGCAATCAATGGCTCGCATTTGTGGGAGTCATTTGTAGTATAGTGTTCCATAGAAAATGTTGATTCTGAAAGTAAAGTAAAGGTTTTCTGACAAATCTGTTGAGGTGCACTAATTTATGCTAAGCACTGTATATCTGACAACTTAGTACAGAAGAATAAATACCAGTAACACTTTGGGGTCTTTATTTTGCACACCTGCTGTAGGTAACAACAGTAATGCCTAGAAAATTAGTAGAGCCTCTGTAGAAGTCTGCTAAGTGAGTTCTGGGGTCTGAGATCTGGGGTCTGAGATTTCATCCATCTAAGATTTTTATGGGTGAACTTTTTTGGCACAGGCATCAGGGCCGTTCATTCCAGATTTTGGCACAGCTATGGATAAATAATATTAGCAATGATAAAGTAAGTAGAAATTCCAAGAGGTTGATTACCAAGGAGTAAACTAAATTAGTTTTGAGTCCTAAGTTAGGTAAATGTTAATTTAGCTGTCAAAGCCCAAATTGTCATTTATGGGGAAGGTCACCCTCAGTAAATCTCCTAACTAGGTTTCAGTCTTCATTTTTTCATTTCTGCTTTTGTATTCCACACATTTTGCTGTTCCGCCCATACAGCTGGGTAACTTCGGGGCTGGATGACGCCCAGCATCATACTGCCTTCTTCTCAGTAGCTTAGACACCAAGGTCTTGCCTCCACTAGCCTAGATTGCTTTGACAGCAGCATCACAAGTGGGCATTAAATGGAACAGACTGTAACACCCACTCCCCTTGAGAGACATGTGTGCCTCTATGCAGCTGGAATGACAGGGAGCAGTGTTGCCAACCTACCAGATTGAAATTTACTGACACAACACCCAAAATTTACTGACACAGCCACGTTTTTACTGACATTTCCAAAAGTTACAAAATTACAGTTTTAAGTGCAAATTTGAGTGTTTAGGTTACAAACAAATACAATATGCAATTAGCAATATGATTTAATGTAGATAATAAGGCAAAAAACATATTTCTTATTTTATTTTCGATATAGTAAATAAGTAGCTCAGGGACAGGAGACAGGAGGGCAAGAAATTAGTTTGGGTGGCGCACACACATAAAATTGACTCTCACAGTGACACTGACAGCAGTGTGCAGCAGCACAGATGATGATGACACCTCACGTCCCCTCCTGAGTCACAGTCTCTCTCCAAGCCAAGTGGTCCCTCCAGTCCACTCCAGTCTAAACAGCACTGACGGTCCCGGTCCCAGCTCTGGCCGCTCTGCTTGGCTCCATTGCACTATGACATCACACGACATGCTCAGGCACCACCTCCGCCAGACCTGCCCGATCACACTGTAGCAGGCACTTGGATGGTCTCAGCCGGCTCCGGACCAAGCCGAGCATCACAGCCATATTTTTTACTGGCAACCTTTTACTTTTACTGGCATTTACTGGCAGGAGAAAATTGCCTGTTTTTTACTGGCTGCCAGTAAAAATACTGACAGTTGGCAACACTGACAGGGAGGTTCTTTCCTCCCTTATCATCACCCGATTTGCCTCTGTCAGACCTGAGCACACTACATCTCTCTTCAGAGCCCCTTCATAGTAGGGTGCACTTTTTGTTTAGTGTTGAAATCTGTAAAGAATTATCATCTTTGTGCCAAAAGTCAACATACTCTTGAAATATACACATATAATATCTATATTTGACTTACCTATTAAACACTCTTCACCTTGCTGTCTCCATCCAGGGCAACATGTAAAGCTTGAAGACCTGTTTATAAAACAGCAAGAAAAAGACATTTATTACCTTAATAATTAAAAAAAAACACAGTAGAAAATATAAACAAAATACACCATATAACAAATTTTCACTGAAAGAAAATGAACATTAAGCCTAGGTTCACACTGAGCTGCGGGAATGAAGCCGTGCGTGTTCAACTGAACTCGCACGATTTCACTCCTGCATGTTAGTCACGATTTCAGCCACGATTTTAGAGACATCTGTGCAAGTTTCTGCACAGATGTCAATGTAAATCGCAGCGCGAAATCGCAAAAGGTAGTACAGACTTTTTGAAATCGGTGCAGCGACACAGATGCGGTGTCACACCAACTGCCATTGACGGCAATTGCAGCCGATTTGACATGCGATTTGACATGTCAAATCGCATGTCAAAACACTCCAGTGTGAACCAGGGCTGAACCATATAAATATAATGATGCTGAGAGAGAAAGAAACTAAAACGGATTAAAAATGAGTAGGCATGGATTTTTATTATATTCCTTAAAAAGCAACTGTACAATCTATAACGTTAAATAGCATTATTCATTATCAGACTGGCAGATTGCAGGAACGGGTCAGGACTTCATGATGACCCAAGCCTCTCATTTTGGTCATGAATTACATTATTTTTTTAAATATATTTTGAATGTCAAATAATGATGATGGTGAGTATGAACCTTTCACCCCTTCACTTTACTTACTGATTGCAAAGGAGCATATTATTCCTAGCTGTATTTATTTTGCTCTACTTGCACACAAATAAATAAGAAAAAATTAATTTGAACAAAATACACTTTTTATTTAACTCAAGCTGAAGTAAAAGAAAAGGGCCTCACCAGTGCTGGGGCAAGGTCATCCAGTACCCAGGGCAAATAAGCCAAACTGTGACCCCACCCCCCCACCCCCCGTCATTATGTGCAAGCTTAGGGGATGCTACCCACAGCAGTCATCAGCTTGTCAAAATGCCTTGTATCAGAATGAGCTCGCTGGCGCCCCCATCCATACAGTAAACTGCTGTGTCCAGGGCAGCCGCCCCCTCCTGCTCACCCCTTGACCCAGCCCTGGGCCCCACTCCAACATAATGTCTTCAATGAAAATATGCATTCTCTAAATCTTACAGTAGTTACACCACTGATTTTGTGTTTTTGTGAAGTGTAACTAAGGTCAAATAAAACATTTTTAAAAGGTGTTGTTACCTGTTGATCCTGCCAGTGCATCCATTGTCATTTCAATTAAAAGCCAAGATGGCCAATAAAAGTTAAAAGGTCTGGAATAACCATATTACACTGACAGGCAGGCCCAAACTGGGACAAAAAACAGGCCCGGGCATTTTGGAATGAACAGCCCATGACATGTTAACCGGCCCCTTCTCCGCTCTTCACCCTGACGGTTCCCCCGGGAGAGGGGAGGGGGAACCCGGCAAAGGTGCGGGGGGTGAGGGGGACTGGGAAAGAGCACGGGGGGGGCAGAGAGCACAGGGAAGAACCTAGAGAACATGGGGTGGGGCAAGAGCACAGGGGGGCTAGAAAGCACTGTGGGGGAGGCGGAAAGCATGGGGGGTTGCCGGAGAGCACAGGGGAGAGGCAGAGAACACAGGGAGGAAGAGGAAAGCACAAGGTGGCCAGAGAGCACTGGGAGGTTGGAGAGCACAGGGGGAAGCAAAAACACGGGTGGGGCGGAGAGCACAGGGAGGGCAGGAGAGCAGGGGGGGGCAGAGAGCACAGGGGGCAGCAGAGAGCATGGGGGGAGGTGGAGAGCACAGGGGGGAGGCAGAGATCACTGGGGGGCTGGAGAGCACCGGGGGAGAGGCAGAGGGCACAGGGGGGCAGCAGAGAGCATGGCGGGAGGTGGAGAGCACAGGGGGGAAGTGGAGAGAACAGGGGGAGGTGGAGAACGCAGCGGGGCTGGAGAGCACTGGGGGGGCTGGAGAGCACTGGGGGGAGAGGCGGAGGGCACAGGGGGGCAGCGGAGAGCATGGGGGGAGTTGGAGAGCACAGGGGGCTGGAGAGCACTGGGAGGGGGGCTGGAGAGCACTGGGAGATAGGTGGAGAGCATAGGGGGAGGCAGAGAGCACTGGAGGGGCTGGAGAGCACTGGGGGGGGCTGGAGAGCAATGGGGGGAAGGCACAGGGGGGCAGCAGAGAGCACAGGGGGAGGCAGAGAGCACTGGGGGAGCTGGAGAGCACTAGGGTGGCTGGAGAGCATGGGGGGAGGTGGAGAGCATTGGGGGTTGCCAGAGAGCACAGGAGAGAGGCAGAGAACACAGGGAGGAAGAGGAGAGCACAAGGGGGCTTAAGAGCATGGGGGGGGTTGGCGAGCACAGGAGGTAGAGGGTTGGAGAGCACAAGGGGAAGCAAAAACACAGGGTGGGGCGGAGAGCACAGGGATGGCAGGAGAGCACGGGGGGCAGAGAGCATGGGGGGCGGGGAGCACAGGGGGACGTGGAGATCACTGGGGGGGGTGGAGAGCACTGGGGGAGAGGCAGAGGGCACAGGGGGGCAGCGAAGAGCATGGGGGGAGGTGGAGAGCACAGGGGGAGGTGGAGAGAACAGGGGTAAGGTGGAGAGCACAGGGGGGCTGTAGAGCACTGGGGGAGAGACGGAGTGCACGGGGGGCAGCGGAGAGCATGGGAGGAGATGGAGAGCACAGAGGGGAGGTGGAGAGCACATGGGGGAGGTGGAGAGCACTGGGGGGGGCTGGAGAGCACTGGGGGAGAGGTGGAGAGCACAGGGGGAGGCAGAGAGCACTGGAAGTGCTGGAGAGCAATGGGGGGTCTGGAGAGCATGGGGGGCAGAGGGCACAGGGGGCAGCGGAGAGCACAGGGGGAGGCAGAGAGCAATGGGGGGGCTGGAGAGCACTGGGGGGCTGGAGAGCACAGGGAGGGGAGGCTGGAGAGCACTAGGGGGGCTGGAGAGCATAGGGAGAGGTGGAGCGCACTGGGGGGGGGCTAGAGGGCACAGGGAGGGGGCTAGAGAGCACTGGGGGGTAGCAGGATAGGAGGAGCGGTGGGGGTGGCTGCATATAGAAGAACCATTCTCTCCATCTTCCTCCCGCAGTCTCTGAATGCCTGCGAGAGGGGGGGAGCAGAAGCAGGCATTCAGAGACTGCGGGAGGAGTGCCCGGTTTGCCCTATGGCCAATCTGGGCCTGCTGACAGGGGTGCTTACAATGTTAAAGCGGTATTAAACCCAAAACCAAAAATATATTATATTGTAGCTTACCAATCTTTAGATATGGTGGCTGCATCGGTTTTCTTTCTTTAATCTTTTTTTCCTTTATTTCCCCTGGTGATCAAGCCAGTAAAACACTTCCTGTTTTATGGCAGGGGTCTCCAAACTTTCTAAACAAAGGGCCAGTTGACTGTCATTTAGACTTAAGGGGGGCCGGACTGTGCACAGTTGGAGAAAACAATGCCCCATCTTTAGTATTAGGGGGAGAAATTGTTGGTGTTAGTGGAAGGAACTGTGCCCCATCGTTGGTGTCAGTGGGGGGAATAGTGCCCCATCGTTGGTGTCAGTGGGGGGAATAGTGCCCCATCGTTGGTGTCAGTGGGGGGAATAGTGCCCCATCGTTGGTGTCAGTGGGAGGAATAATGCCCCATCATTGGTGTCAGTGGGAGGAATAAGGCCTCAAGGGCCAGATAAAGGCAAGCAAAGGCCAGGCCTCAGTTAGGAGACCACTGTTTTAGAGTGTCTGCATTCTGGATGAGGTAACAAGGCAGACATGTTTGTAAGCAGCATTGTCATCTGGAGAGAGTGTAGTTTAAAGCTGTATTAAAACCGAAAACAAAAAATTTAATATATTGCAGTTTAACAGTCATTGGATGTGGTGGCTGCATTCGTTTTTTGAGGCTTTTTCCCCCTCTGTTTTCACCTGATTATCTGACCAGTAACATATCTCCTGTATTAGAGTCACCCCCTACTCTGGATGAAGGAGCTATGGAGACACTTTAAGACCCCTTTCACACCGAGCCGCCTATAGCCCTCGGGCTTTCACACTGGAGACAATGCTGCAGCTGTTTGAGAGCGGATTGCAGGCGCTATTTTTAACGCTATAGCGCCTGCAAAACGCCCTCGGTGTGAAAGGGGTCTAAGACAGCAGCATTGTCAGTGTGGGGGAAGGGGAGTGTTAGCCATACTAGAAGATTTAGATACACTAGCCAATTGAAGCCAAACTCCAGCTTACACTGCAGTTATACAAGCAATTACAGTAAAAAAAATTCCTTTTGATATAAAGGTTTTACATAAATAAATATAATCTGATCATTGTAAGCACCCCTGTCAGTGGTAAATGGTTTGTATTATCCCTGTAACTGCTACCTCTCCAGGAAAGATTGTTCTTTTGAAAAACAAAAGACTTACTGGCAGGATCACCAGCTGAAAATAAAGTAAAGAAAGTCTAAAAAAGAAAACAAATGCAGCCATCACATCTAAGAATTGGTAAGCTGACATTGTTTTGGGGTTAAATACTGCTATAAGACTAGCAGATTTAGATGGGCCTTACATACGTGGCTAACAAATTGAATCTGAACTCTGGCTAACACTCATAAGCAGTTACAGCTTTTTGGAGGTTTTACATAAACAAATAAAAGCTGACCATTGTAAGCATTTCTTTCAGTGGTAAATGGTTTATCTCAACCCTCTAAACTGCTACTTTTCCTGGAAAGCTTGGTCTGACTGGATCACCAGGTAAATATAAAGGAAAAAAACTAAAAACAGAAAACGAATGCAGCCACCATATGTAAGAATTGGTAAATTTGCAATTTAATATGTTTTGTTTTTGTGTTTAATACTACTTAAAGCTTTTATTTAATTTTTTTATATCTTTTTTTTTTCCAAAGAAAAAGACTGCTGCTGTATTTGCTTAAAATGTTAGCTGGAACTCAGCTTTAACTTGTTTGTCTTTAATTTTGAGTCCATTTAAAACAACATTCCCATCTAAGACTACCCTGTCCACAGGGTGGCAATCTTCATATAACTTCATTGTAGAACAAATGGCATTGCCACCCTACTACAGGAAGGGAGTCTGAGTGACAGACTGCATCATAGATGTCATTTTGGCCCATAATCAGCCTATGAACTTCCTATAAACTCTGGTCATTTCTTTTTTTTTTTAAGACAGAATACCAGGGTTGTATTTCTTGGCTGTGTTTTTCAGACATAAGTGAACTTTGCCTTAGTGTTCACTGTTTCACATCAGTTGAGCAAGTTCTCATGTGCCCATTCCATTGCGGACTGCTAACTAAACACTGTAGAACAGAAACATAAGGCACTGCCATGAGAACAAGCTGAAAAGAATGTACTGACGTATTCAATAAGGCAGAGAAAAGATCGATAAGTGTGAAGATTGTGGAAACTCATGACCACAAAATATATTTCAATTTACTGTAGTCAGGTTGGTTAAGAGGTAGTTTCTTTTTTATATTTTAAATTTGATAATTTTTATTTATATTCATACAAAATACATCACAATATACAATGTTCACGCAATATCATATTACTAAAATCACCACTATTAGATGTACATAAGAACCCCGTAACAAAAGTGCTCTATTATTGTTATAACCTTACTCCTTCCCTTTCTTCCCTTCCCCTCCCCCTCCCCCCTATCCCCCCCTCTCTCCCCCCCCCCACCCAACTTACCCAACTCGAATCATTCTATCACATATTAACTTCCCTATTCGTAAGGACATTATCTCTATATTTCCCTACAGCGGGTATCCCATTTCCTCCAACCAGGGTCTCCAGAGTTTTTTAAATTCTTTCAGGTTCCTTCTTTTTATATATACTGCCTTTTCCTTCCACATTGTTTCAGTCACCGTTTTAATCCACTCATCTTTCCGAGGGGGGGTTCTTGCCTGCCATCTTTGAGCAATTAACTTTCTTGCCTGAAAGAGACATCTCTGAACTATTATAGTCTTGGAGATTCCTGTATCTGTACTCTCCCCTACTCCTAAAATACATAATTTCGGGTCCATTTTAAGTTCTAAAGAGAAGGTCTTATTGAGGGTTTCTACTATCTCTGACCAATACCGGAATAGTTTCGGACACTTCCATAGCATATGTAACAAGTCCCCCACATCTTGACATCTAGGGCAGTTGGCATCTATTCTCCGCCCAAATTCAAATAACCTTTTAGGGGTGCAATACGTCCTATGGAGTAACATCAGGTGTGAAATCTTTTGGGCAGGTGAGACCGACACCCGATGTCCCCCCACTAGTATCTCCCTCCACTGCCCGTCTGAAAACACACCCAACTCTTCCTCCCATTTACCTCTACTTTTAAGTTTTCCCGGGGCCTCTATACTGTTTTTACAGCTATGTGGGTATATTTCGGCTATAGACCCACAGTGGCCCCCTTGGTTCCCCAGCTTCTGAAGCACAGTGGACTCATTCCAGGAGGGTCCCTGATCCCCAAACTGTGTCTTAAGGGCATGTTTAATTTGTATATAGTTATATAATGACCGATCCGGTATGTCGAATTCTTCCTTCAATAAGGAGAAGGGTTTTAGGGAAGACTGATTATATAGCTGAACTAATTTATTTATTCCTCTTTTTTTCCCATATTTTAATTATTCCTATTGCTTGTAGTTCTTGTAGGTTCTTATTATTCCACAATGGAGTACATTTGGTCCATCCACTCATTCCCTTCAAGGCTTTAATGGATCTCCAAACTTTTATTATTAATTTGACCGTTGGAGTTTTATGTATAAAGGAGTCCGCCTCCAATGTCTCTATCACGGTCCTATGGGGGGATCCCATGATCATCAGTCTCTCATTGCTACATCCCCTAGAGGTCGAATTTTTCCGCAAGTGCTGCAGCTGGGCTGCCAAAAAATAACTACGTGGGTGGGGTACTGCCATCCCCCTTCTCGCGAAGGGAGTTGTAGGGTCTGCAACCTTATCCTAGGGGATCCCCCTTTCCATACAAGGTCTCTAAATATTGTTTCTATTTTATTAAACCATTTCCTACTTATCCATATTGGCGAGTTCTGCATTATATACAGTAATTGGGGGAGCCATAGCATTTTAATTAAATTACACCTGCCCGCTGTTGATAACGGGAGGCCCTTCCATATTTCAGTCTTACTTTTGAATTTCTTTAACAAGGGGGTTAAATTATTATCTAGGTAGTTCTCTGGGTCCTTGGTTATTTTAATACCCAGATATTTTGTTAACGCTGTTATTTCTAACCTATTATTATTTAAGGGGGTGTCTACTCTAACGGGGTCTAATGGCAATAGAACTGATTTTCCCCAGTTTATGGACAATCCCGAGATTTTTCCAAACCTTGAGAATATATCCATTACTTGTCTCAGGGATCCCTCAGTATCTCCCATGAATATGAGGACATCGTCCGCATATAGTGCGATCCGCTCCTCTCCATCCTCCCTCCGGAACCCCTCTATTATTCTATCTTGCCGTACTGTTGTAGCTAATGGCTCCATAGCTAAGGCAAAAATCATGGGAGACAAAGGGCATCCCTGCCTTGAGCCCCTCTCTAATTTAAACCCAGTCGAGTAATCGTTATTGATTTTTACTTTTGCATTTGGTTCATTATACAATACTTTAACCCAATTAATGAATGAAGGACCGAAACCGTACTCCTTTAATACTCTCCAGATATATTCCCATTCTAAACTGTCGAATGCTTTTACCACATCCAACAGAAGAATTGCCCTCGAGCCCCTGTTTTCCATGGGAATCTGTAAGTTCAATAGAACTCTCCTAATGTTCATACTGGTTGTTCGATGGGGTATAAATCCCGTCTGGTCCGGGTGGACTATTTTATGGATCACTTTCTTTACTCTGGTAGCTAAAATTTTTGCTAAGATCTTTACATCTGCACAGAGTAATGATATAGGTCTATATGACCCAGGGTCCAGGGGGTCTTTCCCCTCTTTATGCAATACTATTATTGTGGCTTCTGTCATTGATGTGGGTAACCTCCCTTTCTCTTTTGCCCAATTAAACACGTCCAAAAGTTCCTGAAATAGTACTTCCCCATACTGTTTATATATCTCGACTGGGAGACCATCGGGGCCCGGTGATTTATGATTGGCCATTTCTGATACCGCCATTTTGATCTCTTCTAAAGTAATTGGTCTTTCCAATTCCTCAATATCCATCCCCTCCAATGTTGGGATGTCGATATTTTGAAAAAAATTGTCCATTTCTCTCTCATCCATAGTCCCACGAGATTTATATAACCCCTTGTAGTATTCTTTAAACGTCTCAGTAATTATTTCTAATTGAGATGATATCTCGCCTCCCGAGGTCTTAATGGCTGGGACCATGGATGTGGGGGAGCTGGACCTGACTATATGGGCCAATATCTTCCCAACTTTTCCCCCTTCCCCATACATGACTTGTTTCTGAAATGCCCTTTTATTTTCTACTTTCCTAATTATTATATCTTTATACCTTTGTTGTTTATTCTCCCACACTCTCTGTTTTTCAAGGGAAGGTTCATTCGTGTACTCCCTTTCAGCATCAATTAATTCCCTCTTGAACCGCTCCTCCCAGTCCCGTGATGTTTTTTTAATTTTTGACACCTTCTGTATGAGTGAGCCCCTTAGGTATGCCTTCAGTGCGTCCCACAACACCCCCTTCGATGTGGTACCCGAGTTAAATTTTATAAATTCCTTCAATTCTGCTATTACCCCTTCCTGATTCTCTATTACTTCCAACCAAGCTGGATTCATCTTCCATGTTCTATAGATTTTCTTGTGACCCGGGTTTATCGAGATTGTGAGCAGAGAATGGTCCGATACCCCTCTATGTTGGTAGTTTATGTTATTTATTACTTGTGATGCTGACCCATTACCTAAAACTAAATCTATCCTTGACAGTGAAGCACAGGAACTCGAGTAGCACGAAAACTGTGAGGCCCTCGGGTTCCGTATTCTCCACATGTCAGACAGCCCTGCTTCTTGAAGGAATTGTCTCATCCGGTTTTCCTGGTTTCGTTGGCTCTGTTTCCCCCCGGGGAATCTATCTACTTTACTATCCAAAACCATGTTAAAATCCCCTACAACTATAACTGGTAACCCAGTCTTGTCAATTATAAATTCCATGAGGTTATGCATAATATCCAGTTTAAACGGGGGAGGGATGTATAAATTAGCCAGTACGCATTCCAGATTCTCTATTACGCAATGCAAGAGCACATACCGCCCCTCTTCGTCTACCCTGCACTGTCTGCAAGTGAACGCTACCCCACCGCCAATCAAAGTTGATACTCCTCTTGAATAGGAGGTATGTGTAGAGTGGCACTGGTGTTGATATCTCTTATTCCACAAATTAATTTTAGTATCTTTTGTCAGGTGTGTCTCTTGCAGACAGGCAATTTCAACTTTAAATGTATCTAAACCATCAAATACTGCTGCTCTTTTAACAGGGGAACCCAACCCTCTAACATTCCATGACCCAATGTTCAGAACCATGATCTATTGCTTATGTTTATGAACAGGAGATCCTATATTAAGGGGGAAAGGCAGTAATAGGAGCGAGAAAAAAAAAAAAAAACACCACCACTAAGTCCCCTCCCTATCCCTTTGTGTTCCTGAACGACTAAAGTGCTTATCTCTACTAATAAGAAGGGTTTTTCTCCATCACTCAAACTTTTTACTTTAGTGGCTTCAAATCCTAAAGACCTACTCATAATACACATGTCATACGTGTTTACCATAACTATTCAAATTTTACTAGTATATTCAGTGTAACCCTGTGAGACAATATATTATTTTTGTGCAAAAAAAAAGGGGGAAAAAAAAAAAAAAATTCTCTTTTTTTTTTCCCTTACGATCCTGTAATTCAAACGTACCCTTTTCTGTATCTTCTTACTATAATCATTGCCCTCCCCTTCCCGCCTCCCCAACCCCTCCCCCCCCTACACCATTCTAGGTCCCCCTTGTAGGCTTTTTTAATGACCGTCACCCACTCCTCTACCCCTACCCTGCTTACTCTCATCCCTCCCCCCACCCCCCCCCCCACCCTCCCACCCTCTCCTCCTCCCTTCACCCAAACAAAAACCTATCTTTTATTCTATCTCAACCCTGTGAGTCCCCCCACCCCACTCATACAAAGTATAACGTTTTGTTCTGTTTCCTTCCTCATTTACAACCCCTGTTTATTTTTGGCGAAAGCTGATCTTTCTTTTCTTCCAACCATGCTCGCGCCCTCTCTGGGGACTCAAAGATCTGACTTCCCCCAAATGCATTTGCCCGAAGCCTGGCAGGATAAAGAAGAGCATACGTAATGTCAAACATTTGTAGACTACGCTTAATACCCAGAAATTCCATCCTACGCTTCTGCAGTTCGGGTGAAAAGTCAGGGTACATTGATATCCTGGCTCCATTATAATACAGGTTCCCTCTTTCCCTAGCCCTTCGAAGAAGGGTCACCTTATCCTTATAGTTTAAAAACTTCAGTAACAAGGCTCTTGGGGGGCTTCCCTGAGCGGGAGGTCTAAATGGAACTCTATGTGCCCTTTCAATAGAGAACTGCTGTGAAAATGTCTCTGTCCCAAAAGTTTCAATTAACCATTTTTCCACGAAACCTATCGGGTCTGATCCCTCACTCTTCTCTGGGAGCCCTACTATCCTCACATTGTCTCTCCTGAGTCTGTTTTTCATTTCGTCGAATTTTTCCATAAGCCTTTTTATTTGATCTTTCTGTGCTTTCATCTCTTGCTTCATTGGGTTCAAGTCATCCTCCAGCAGACTTATTCTCCCTTCTATTTCTGTCACTCTTTCTGCCATTTTCTTGAGATCTTGGCTTACATGGGCTAGTTCTTCCTTTATGTCTTTCATTTGATCTGACATATTGCTCAGAGATTGTTTGCAGGCGTTGATTGCTGTAAGGATTTCTTTAAGAGTTGGTTCGCCTTCCGTTACATGTATCTGGGTACTACTTGTTTCTGTTGTTTTCCCCACCACACCTGCACCTTTGTTTGAGGGGTTCTTTATTGTAATACTACTTGAAAGCGTATTCGTCTGTCCCAGGCTCTTCCTGTCCGACGCTGTCTTGCTTTGTACCTGCTGCCCCCCTTTCGTTGGTGTGTGGTCCGTTACGTTAACCAGTCTCTCCAATTTTGCAGTTGCTGCAACCGCAGCTGCCGTTGCCCCCGCTACCGATGACACTCCACCTTTGTCTTTTTCTTTCTCTTTAGCTGAACGCAGAGACTGAGACGCCATAGCTTCCATATTTGCGTGCTCATCTCCCTTCCTTCTTGTTGACATTTCTAACCCCTCCGGCCACAGCTAATTTGTATTATCTATCGTGCTGCAACAATGCATGAGGGGGCCAGGAGTCAAAAAAAAAAAAAAAAAAAGAAAACAGAAATTTAGTCAGTGTAGGGGAGTGGCAAATGTAAAGGGAGGCACTTTTAGGAGTATTTCAAGCTTCAAACGTGTCGTCAGATAGAGCCCTGAGTTTAAACTTCTCAGTATAGTATGCCTGATATATTACGATATGCCACTACCCTGTTTCATGTCACCAGCAAGTCCCAGCAAGTCCCACAAGTTCAATGGCTTATTTAGGCTTCTTCCCACAGTGGAGGATATACAGGCTTTAGGCAGCCTTAGGCAGCATTCTCTCACCACCGTCCGTTAATCAATTCAATAAAGTTCAGTTATATGTCCATTCACTCACCCAGGCATCGTTTAGGCACCGCTGCTTCGGAGGGGGCTCGGATACCTCCGCTACTCGGTCCTATTCTTATGATTTCTCCCACAGGGGCCTCCGCTGCTGACACTCCGATGTCAGTTCCTGGGGCCGACGAGATGGCCCTCCTCAATCGTATTCCCGCGAGAGCTTGTCTCCGCTTAACTTCCTCTCGGAGCCGAGATCCTCCGAAGCCTCCCGGGAGCCTCCAAGGGGTAAAGGGAGATGCAGTACACCACTTCAGCTCCTGTAGCTATACGCTGGGAGGATATCACGAGGTGCAAGGTGCGGGCAGCAATCAGGCACGGGGGCTGTGATTCAGGCACTAGGCACGGCGTACACCACCAAAGGTACTGTTAACATTGTCCCTTTATTGTGCGACCGGAGATGGGCTCTCATCCATGATGGGAGTGGGGTGGACACACACACTCACGCTCTCTCCTCACCAGCTCACTCCATCATCCGTTTCCGGTCCCGCCCACCGCCAAAGTATGAAGAGGTAGTTTCTAATAGGTTGCTATAAAACAATACACAATGTACACACCAGGGTCCTTAGCACTGCTTTATTTAACCGCTTAACCACTTGCTTAGTGGGCACCTAAACCCCCCTCCTGCCCAGACCAATTTTCAGTTTTTAGCGCTGTCACTATTTGAATGAAAATTGTACCCAGATTACATTTTTATCATTTTTTTTTCCATAAATAGAGCTTTCTTTTGGTGGTATTTGATCACCTCTGGGGTTTTTATTTTTTGTTAAAAAAATTTAAAAAGACCAATATTTTTTTTTTTTTAAATACAAAACCGTTTTATATTTTGTTAATAAATTTTGCAAACAGGTAATTTTTCTCCTTCATTGATGTACGCTGATAAGGCTACACTGATGGGTACTGATAGGCTTCACTGATGGGCACCGATAGGCTGCATTGATGGGCACTGATAAGGTGACACTGATGGGCACTAATAGGCAGCACTAGTGGGCACTGATGAGGTGGCACTGGTGGGCACTGATAGGTGGCATTGGTGGGCACTGATGGGTGGCACTGATGGGCGGCACTGAAGGGCACTAATAGGTGGCACTGATGGGTGGCAGTGACAGGCACTGGTAGGTGACATGGATAGGCAGCACTGCTAGGTGGCACTGATGAGGCACTGATTGGCACCACTGGTGGGCATTGATAGCTGTCATTGGCTGACAGCCGATCGCGTTGTAAGGGGCCGGGATGGACCCCTTACTCGGATCTGTGATCACCCGAGTCTCATTGACTTGGGTGATCACAGTGTGCGCACTTCAGGGGGGCGTGGTCAGCTTGCAAAGGGAGCAGAGCCACGCTGTAGCCGTCATTCGGCTATAGCACAGATCTGAAGCTGTTAAGGATCGCCCCGCATACATTTACAACAGCAGGGCGGCCCTTAAGTGCGAAATCACGTACCTGTTCCTGATTTTTTTCTTCAGCTCCGGGGTGCACACGTGTGGCGCCAGAGCCCTTCTTCCGCTGTGATTAGATACAGCGGGAGCCAATCAGCGGGTCCGGTGAACGTGATGTCCTAAGCAGAAACACAAGTCTCTGGTTTCCTTTAGTGAAAGCACATCCCCCACAGTTAGAAAGCACTCATAGGGAACACACTTAACCCTTTGACCACCCCTTATGTTAACCCCTTCAGTGCCAGTGTCATTTTTTTTTTAGCACTGATCACTGTATTAGTGTCACTGGTCCCCAAAGAGTGCTAAAAGTGTCACTTATGTGTCCGATTTGTCTGCCGCAATGTCGTAGTCCCGTTAAAAATCGCTGATCGCCACCATTACTAGTGAAGAAAAAAAATTCCATAAAAATATCCCTTAGTTTGTAAACGTGATAACTTTTGCGCAAACCAAACAATATACGCTTATTGGGATTTTTTTTTGCCAAAAACATGTAGCAGAATACATATTGACCTAAATTGATGAAGCAATCTGATTTTTTAAATTTTTTTATTGGGTATGTTTTATAGCAGAAAGTAAAAAATACTGTTTTTTTTTCAAAATTGTTTATAGCACAAAAAACAAAACAAAGAGGTGATTGAATACCACCAAAAGCTCTGTTTAAGGGAAAAAAAGGACATCAGTTTTATTTGGGTACAGTATTGCATGACTGCGCAATTGTCAGTTAAAATAACGCAGGGCCAAAAAATGGCCTGCTCAGAAAGGGGGTAAAACCTTCCGGACCTGAAGTCGTTAACATACGTTTCTGTACTTTAGAAGCACCAGCAAAGAAAAAAAAACTATACAGAGGTGTCACCAGTAGAGATGGGCAGGGCAGGCATCAATGCCATATTTATCAGAAAGCAGTCTTCCAAGAACTGCAAGGCTTTATTTTAGCCTAGAGCAGGGGTCAGCAACCAGTAGATCATGGCCAGGTGACTGGTAGATTGCAGTCTTGGCTTGCTGACCCACCATCCCAGAGCATCAAACAGAGTGCAATGCAGAGGGACTACTTGTAAATTTGGAGCTGTAGTAGGGAGCAAGAGCTGCATAATCTGATGCATAAGCTGATGCCTCCTCTGTAGTGCCGGCTCCTGTCCCATGCTGAGTGATACCAACTGCACTCCACCTCTTATTCCAGCTGTCGGTCTCCAGAGTGGTGCCAGCAGCAGGAAAGAAGAGATCTTCAGATCACTGTGAAGCAATACACTGGGCATAATAGTGTAGCAGCTTTCACACTGATGTTCTGCAGGTGGAATGCAGTGTACCTGCAACTTTCCTGCGAGTTTGCTTCGCTTAGCCATAGACTAATGTTATATCCTGTGGCTTTTGTTGCTCTTTCAGGAAGTGCACCACATCTACAGGATACAATAGTAGTCTAAGAGCAGTTAACCCAGAAAAGATGCAGATGCACTGTGCTGGACCTGTGGTGCAGGAAAACCGCAGCACATCAGTGTGAAAGCAGCCTTATAGGCTGTTTGGAGGGTGGTAAAACCCAATAGTGAAGATGTGTTTTTACCCCCCCCCCCTCAACCGCACCCTCTTTAGCTGTAGTGGCCAGAGGTGTGCATATGTTGTAGCTGCAGCAGGAGTTATATGCCCCGTCATGGTTGGTAGGTGTAGCACCTGCCAAGCATGACCCATTCAAGTGAATGAGGCCACTCTGCAAGTGCCCTGCAACCTTGTGAATACAGCAAACAAGTGGTTAAAGCAGGTAGCGTTGTTTTGCTTTCTCACCACCTGCTTTAACCCCTTGGACCCCGTAGAAGCATGCAGTTGTGAGTCACTTGAAGAGTGCCCTTATTTACTTGAACAGGTCGCGATTGGCAGGCGGTAGCACCCACCAAGAGCAACAGGGGGCGTAACTCCTGTTGCAGCATGTATACACCTTTGGCTCCTGCCTCAGCAGCGAAAGCGGATAGGGATTAGGGGTGACAGCAAAACCCCACCTCAACTGCAGGGTTTTACCACCTCCATCTTTATGTGTGAACAAGCTCTAAGGGTGTCGCTGCACCTAAGGGCTCATTCACTGCTGCTCCTCTGAAAAGCAATCCAAGGGTGTTTGATTGGTGAGGAGGTGATATGTTGCCTCCTGACTACCTTATTTAAACCCATGATTAGCGATTGCAACAAGGTAGTACGGCAATTAGAGGTTTAAATCAGGTGTAACGGGGCCGACACTGTGCCTGGTGATCTTTAACTTCTCCCATGTTTTTCAGGTAGATCTCCATCTGTTTACCATTGCTTACCCCTGGCCTAAAGATAGTAAGCGGCCTCCTCTGTCTGCTCAAGCTTTTGGTTTCTTGAGCTGTTGGTTCAGTATTTAACACAGACAGCATGTTGCAAATAACAGTGGGTTATGCTTTATGATTTTCATACTTAAAATCTTTGTTATACGTCTGCTGGCTAGTCTGTTCTAAACAATGCATTGCACCACCACTCACCACCCTACACACTGGACATCAACCCATAGTATTTTAACAGTGTGAATGCACCCAAAAATGCCTCTGTGTTGACGACACATATGACTAGAGTACAAAACAATAGCACATTTATAGCTATTAACAGTTAGGGCCTATTCACACTAGAATGCAGTGCGTAAAAGCCACGTTCCTGTGTGGCTTCCAATCGCATTGTCCTTGCGATCTGCAGTGGGTGTCAGTGCAAAGTTAATGACACCCCAAACACTGGTCGCAAATGCAGTGAGTTTGTCTGTAAAAAGTACAATGTGATCTGCTTGCAGTGCATTTTGAAAAGTAGTGCATGCACTAGTTTTGATGCGGCGCAGTGCGATTTGAGCCCATTCAAAATGAATGGCCTGAAATTGTACTGCACAGAACTGCATGTGAATCAATTCCAATTCCAATGCAGTTCCTGGTGTGAATGGGCCCTTAGGCTAGGTTTACATTCAGGGTTGTTTGTAGGAATTTGGGGGCCCCAAGCAAAATGGACATGGAGGCCCCCCCCCAGCGCATTGTGGGTGGTATAGCCGCGCTGTCCCATTGCTTTCAATGGGCAGCAGCGGTGAAGGAGCGGTAAACGCACCGCTCCTTCTCTGCTCCAAAGATGCGGCTAGCAGGACTTTACCGTCCTGCTAGCACAACGCTCCAGTGTGAAAACCTTCGGGCTTTCACACTGGAGTGAATGTGACAGCACTTTAAAGGTGGATTGCGCTATAGCGCCTGCAATACGCTGCAGTGTGAAAGGGGTCTTACGTACACACCAACATGGAAGCATTGTGGCAGTAAACAATGAGGTCTTAAAGCACCAATATGGCTGGGCATATAAATTATGGATAAGGGATAACATCTTGTACAGTGGACACAGTATATATAACGATATCTAATGAGGAGAGCAAAAAAGAAAGATTTACCATAGCTTTACCATAGAAACAATTACCCTAGCTTTCTTTCCATTTTCTTTCTTTACCATCCCATTTCCATCTTATTGCTTCTTTTTTGAATCAGGTAATATGTATTAAAGCTTTTTGCAAAAATTTACAAAGCAGAGAAAAGACTCTACAGTAGAGTGTACTGTAGAGTCTTTTCTCTGCTTTGTAAATGTTTGCAAAACGTTTTAATTAATATTACCTGTTTCAAAAAAGAAGCAGTAAGATGGAAATGGGATGGTGAAGAAAGAACAAAATGGAAAGAAAGCTATGGTAATTGTTTTTATTATGGTCAGCAAGCTACCATATTTTTATTACTAAATGCCTCCCCCCCTTACTACCCCCCCCCCCCCGTGTTCTTTTTAACCCCCTCCCTGGCTACCGCGTACCGCGCGGCAGGAGATTCAGTTTTTTGTTCCCGACCGGCCAGACTGAAAGGAAGTGAGCACTCAGTGTGAGCACTTCCTGTTAGTCTGGCCGGGAACAGGAAACTGAATCTCCTGAGTCCTGTACCGCGCGGACTGCAGGAGACGGGAAGAGGAGCTCGGCCACACTACAGGCTGCAGCTTATATGAAGCAGCGGCCGGCGGCGCGGCTGGGGCCCCAGGCCAGCTCGGGGCCCCAAGAAATTGCTTGGTTTGCCTGTCCTGTCGCGACGGACCTGTTTACACTGTTGCAATCTGATTTTTTTCTGACTTTCAGTGCGAAAGCCTACTGTCAGCTGATGTGACATAGAGGCTCCAGGCTGTGGACGGGTCCCAACCATGCTGTCAGGATCCACTCAGGGGGCTGATTACCAGCTGGCTCCAGATCTCAGGGTGCAGCTGAGAGCTGAAGCCAACTGCGTCTGCCCCCTCTCCAGCCCCTTGTGAGCGCTGGACGGGCAGAGTGAAGAGCAGTGATTGACAGTTACCACTCTCAGCTCCCAGAAGACCGAGAACTGAGCGATCAGCAGTCGTGTGCTCACTTAGTTCTTGGGCTTGGAGCCAGCAAGGGACAGATGCTGTAGCATGGAAATGCGCATGTGTATTTGGTTTTTATATACCCCATATGTCTCCTTTAATGACAAATATTAATAGACATCTTACAGTTTTAGACCGTCTACCTATCAAAAATTAAGTACATATGGAAAGCATAATTTACAACTTGGTTATTAGCCAAGCTGCCACAGGCTAAGGAAATGTGTGTGTCTGGGGTTGGGGGGGCTCACACAGTTCAGAGGAATGGAAAATTGAATATGTAGTATCATGATAGAAAAGAAATGCAAAATGGTGCCAATAAGTCTTTAGAACACATGTATTTTTTTTCTAGGCAGTGGCTGAAACCCTGATAATCTGTAAAACATACATTTTCCTTTTTATTCATGTTAATTAAGAGCACCCAGTAGATTTCATGCAATAAAAAGAAAAAAAGCAAACAATAAAATATAATATGTAGCAGCTCTTGTAACATGTTCTTTCATTCTTCACTGCTTTTATTGCAAGGCAAAGCCAGATGGGTGGATTATACGAAAACAACATATCCAGAATCAGTAAAGACCGCTCTCAGTACAATTAACAATGCACAGCAGTGAGTGTTCTGTTCGCTTCCCCTTTTTTCATGTAAAGGCCAATAGCAATAACCTTGTCATTTAAAGTGCACAGGTCTGCCATCTACAAAGCACTTTTAGTAACCAGACACTATGCTCCATGAGCCCCTCTGACATGGATTGGCAGCGTTACTAGAGGAATGACTTTCCTGACTTCTGGGCTAAGCCATGCCCAAATGATATTCTCCAGACCGGAGAAAGCACTTGAGTGGTTATTAAAGGGCACTTTTGTTATTAAAGGGCACTTTTAATGGACAAGGGCCATGTAGGAGTGCAAGGTAAAGCCCAGAAGTCAGGGTAATCAACTTCCTAGTAACAAATTGAAACTAGTTTGAGAGTCCCACATCTAATAAGGTGGATAGCAGCCACTTTTTGACTTTTCCTTTTAAAAGTTTAAAATGGTCGACAAGATACCTTATGCCCCGTACACACGGTTGGATTTTCCGACGAAAAATATTTGATGGGAGCTTGTCGGAAATTCCGACTGTGTGTAGGCTCCATCGTACATTTTCCATGGGAATTTCCGTCACACAAAATTTGAGATCTGGATCTCAAATTTTCCGACAACAAAATCCGTTGTCGTAAATTTGGATCGTGTATACACAATTCCGACACACAAAGTTCCACGCATGCTCGGAATCAAGCAGAAGAGCCGCACTGGCTATTGAACTTCCTTTTTCTCGGTTCATCGTACGTGTTGTACGTCAACGCGTTCTTGACGTTCGGAATTTCCGACGAGATTTGTGTGACCGTGTATATGCAAGACAAGTTTGAGCCAACATCTGTCAGAAAAAATCCGTGGATTTTGTTGTCGGAATGTCCGATCGTGTGTACGGGGCATTACAGTGATGTTGAATATCCTGAAAAAAGCAAAAAAAAATGGAACCTTCATTGTCATAAATAATAATCAATAAAAATTATATTTAACACATTGCAATACATGAGATGAAAGCAACAAAAAACATTTATAGCTGAAGTGTGGGCAAGTACCTTGTTGTGACATTAGATAGGTAGCAGTAAGGTACCTCTAATGATATGTACTCCACTGGTGGCTGCCACTTTCTTTCTTGAATAATGTTATTTACACAAAGCCTCTGACGGTGATGTCACCGCTGAAGTACTGGCTGTGAAACTGACAGTTGGGGCCGCAGCACTTCGATCACAGACAGTCACATGCTGTGCAGCCCTTCCATGTGGAAAATGTTTAGTATTCTTTTCAAAGACTACAAGGCATTCTGTGATTGGACAATTTTACACTATATATGCTCCACTGCTCTACTACAATGTATATTATAAACTGCAACACAACCGGCCTGCCTCTCAATAATGTATACTGGTTTTGCCTTAGTAAGCCCTCAATAAGCGGTTGAGCTGGAAAGAGTAGAAAGAGGGAACTAATTCAAAAAGAAAAATTGAGGACCTCAGGTATGAGGAAACGTTACCTGAACTGAATGTATTCTTCCTTGAGAAGATGTAATTATGATCACCTTATATAATTACATAAATGATCTATATAGTAAACTTGGAGCAAGTTTGTTCACTTTAGGGTCATTTAAAAAGACCAATGGGTACTCTAACTACAAAGGGTTCTTTACAGTTAGTTACAGCACTAACTGTAAAGAACCCTTTACAGCACTAACTGTAAAGGGTTCTTTACAGTTAGTGCTGTGAAATTATGGAATAGTCTTCCACAGGAGCTGGCTGTAGCCAACTCAGTAGATTCCTTCATAAATAAATGTTTCTAAATAATGCTGTAGATTGTTGATGTAGGTAGAATTCAATTGCCTTTGGGTTTAAAGTAGTCGTAAAGCTCTGAAATGAAAAATGAAGAAAGCACATCCTTCTATAATTTGTACTATCCTCAATCCAAAGTACCTAGTGTGATTTCTTGTTTTCCTCTCTTCTGTCTGCTCCCTGCTTATTCCCACAGCCTCAGCTGTGCATGTTTCCCTATGACACTGTGTAGGGAGGAGGAGCGTCCATTTTCTCCACTCAGGCCTCAGATTACACTCAGCTCTGCTCTCTATGCTGTGCAGTGGGTGACATCAGATTCCTGCACCCACCTCCTGCAGCTCAGAAATGCTGTGTAGACTGTGTACTTTGAATGACTGTAGAGGACAGAGGGCTGCAGATAAACAGGAACAACTTATGTTGGAGGATGTTTCACCCCTGTGTATAAGGTGATATCGCAGTTGCAGCAATAATCAAAGTATCAAGGTTTTTAGGCCCAGCTATTCTGCACAAGGTAAAAGTAATTTGACCAATAGAGCTGCTGGATTATTTTTCCAGGTGGCGGAAGAGGTCCCGAACCGACGGGACAGCCCAGTAAGGATGCAACTGGTGGCATCCCCTTCCTGCAACACAGTGAGATTACCTGATGTCGTTCTTTCCACTGTGTAATGTCAGAAACCGGAAACAACGATTTTCGGTTTTGGTCTCATGTAAACAAGCCATTACTGGCTTGTGAAAGCATATGATCAAACTGATCTCAATTTGATCAGATGCTTTGAGGCCAAAGGAGAAATCTGGGATTTAATAGACCCCAGATTTCTCTATAAAGAGGACCTGTCATGGCCCATGCAATAACAAAGGATGTTGTTCATCCCTTCTGAGAGCAATAAAAGCGATAATTTTTCTTTTAATAAAACAGTTCCTCCACGCTCATGTGCAAATGCAAACTTGCACATTGGTCCTGCACGCATATGTAAACGGCCATCACACCACACATGTGAGTTAGCACAAGAGCAATAATTTTAGCACCAGACCTCCTGTGTAACTCTAAACTGGTAATCTGTAAAGACTTTTAAAGCATCACCTATGGAGATTTAAAGGTACCGCAGTTTGGCGCCAATCCACGGGCGTACACAATTTATAAAGTGTGACATGTTTGGTATGTATTTACTCAGTGTAACGTCATCTTTTAAATTTTACCCAACAATTGGGCATTCTATTGTGTTTTTGTGAATTAAAATTCATTAAAGTGTATTTTTTTCAAAACATTTGTTTGAAAAGCAGCTGCGCAAATATCGCATGACATAAAAATACGCAACACCCACCATTTTATTCTCTAGGGCTTTTTACATGTAGGACAGTAATTTCAGAATTCTCAGGGACTGGAATTGATTAACGAGACTAACCATGTAACTACAAATGAGTACCAAAAGTCAGCAATCAACACTGGCTTCTGACATGCAATGTAAACAAGTGAAAGGTATGTGCCTTATAAACTTTTATAATTCTGACATATTTGATATCCATCTATATTAATAAATGGTCACTAATACAGTGCAAAGTAAACCTTATTACAGACATGTGGATTGCAGCGTCAGGGCAAGTTTTAGGCTAGGTTCACACTAGTGCGAATTGGATGCGGGTTTCCTCGCATCCAATTCACATGACAGGAGAATGTGACCAGCTCTCTATGGAGCCGGTTTACACATCCCCATGGCGGCTGCGGAGCAGCTTGCACAGGAGTCCTGTGCGTCTTTGGCTCAGTTTCAGGGCCGAATTCAGGCAAAAATTTGATCCTGATTCCTCCTTGAAACGGAGAACAGGAACGCATCAGACCCCTGCTGTGAGCCGCATCCGGTATCAGTGTGAACCCAGACTTACAGTATTCACTCATACATTTCCCTCTTCATGGAGAACAATACATTTCCCTCTCCATGGAGAACATTTTGATGTGTATATTCATCCTTTAGAGCCATTTATGTAAAACTGCTATTGGTGTAAAATACATAAATACATTAAAATATGTGGTTGGAAATATCCTGAGCCAAGCCATTTATTAATATAGATGGATATCAAATATGTCAGACTTATAAAAGTTTATAAGGCACATACCTTTCACTTGTTTACATACTAAAGGTATAATAATGTACAGTCATACACTGAATGATACAAAGAAAGTATTCACTTGGACAGTCCATCTGGTAGAAATATTAGCACTGAATAGTTCTGCAGCTTTTCACTGTTTAATTTTCTCTCTGCTTTTTAAGCAAACACTGGTTTTAAATCTGCGCGTAAATAAAGCACATCCTGATCATTCTCAGAACATAATCACATGGATTATGCAGAGTTTCTTTGATAACTTATGGCACAAAAGGTCTTTTGTTCCATTTACATTATATACCCATGGGGTAAAATTTTAATCACCAATCAGCCTCTGATGTAATGCTGCCATAAGAAAGAGGTTCCTCTATTTTTGTATAGGAAAGTCATTAGGCTGCTATCAGTCTAAATGTCATTACAGCAAACCAATTGCTCGTACTATCCCACTCTTCTTAAAATACAAAACAAGAAAAGAAATGGTGTTGTCAATATTTGCATGAGAACACAGAAAAAAATTTCCTAGTCCTGTTACAAACGAGGTAAATATTCTTCATTGCATTGTTATAGTGCCATTACAGAAACAAAATTTAACAGTATTTTAATTAAACCATCTATCTTAAAAGCACAGAACTGCTATATAAATGTAGGAATGGAATTATCGGCTATTAGGAACAAGTGTATTTCAGGTGGATAACCTTCCAAAAGTAGAACTAGATCTAGGTTAGTTAAAAAGCCCCACATGCTATGGCCTTGGGCAGCAAATTTTAATAAAGGGGGCAAGCCCTTTATTTTTATTGTCTCACAGCTGAATTAAAATATTAGTTTATTCAGCTTTGTATCCTCTAAATCAGAACTAAAGTCTGCAAATAATCACATGTCCTCTAGCGAAGTGATATCCATGAGCTCCCTTGCCAGTGCCAACATCTTCTCCTCAGCTTCTTCTAGGTGCAAGGTCTTCAGCTGCCTTGATTGGCCAGCATAGGATGACATAGCCTCTGTGCATGCACAGGGTAGTTAAGTCAACCCAACCAGGGATGCGCTTGCATTTATTCAGAAGCGAGTTTGGGTCCGAACCTGGAAACAAACTGTTATTCTTGGTCCAATGAGCTGCGGGCAGGGGATTTCCTGCCAGGCAGCTATTGTTATAAAGCGGCCAGGGATGCTCATAACATCATTGACCTAATATGGCCAGATGACCATATTAGTGCAATGTCATTGACCCAATATCATTGGCCTAATGTGGGTATGTCTTTGGATAGAGACCAAAATGTCTAGATCACCTTGAAGATTAAATGTGACTAATCCACCTTCTGTACATTACAGCCAAAGCATGTTTGGGATCAAACACTTGTTATTAATGTAGCGTTATCATAGAATTAACTATGATAATTGTATAAAACCTAACTCTGGGCAACTCATCTGTATGTTAGTATAGGTCACTCACCCCTGTCTGGTAGAGGTGTATTCATCCAGACTATTTAAGAAAGGCTATATAAAGAGTCTCTGGCTTTCCAGCATCTGCTAAGTAGTAGAAAGTTTACGTTAGCCACTTAGTCATTTTTGATGGGGCTCATTAACAGGCTGTGCAGATCCTGTAATTTTTTTAATGGGATCTATGTTGACCTGCTTAATTTCCTGAACTGAGCTGTGTTCTCTAGTGGGGGTCTAGTCTGTTTTCCGCTTTTAAAAGTTGCTATCCCTCTCTGCAGCCTAGACATCAGCTTGAGGAGAAGTCTAGACATCAGAGAAATGAGGAAAGCACTGTGTGCCACAACTTTCCCTTTCTTCTCACTCAGTTTGTGGGTCTTCCAACCTCATTATTGTCACCCAAGGTACTACCTGAGTACCTAAAAAAGAATGGAGTATTCAGGGGAGCCCATGATGTGATATGTATAGTCAGTTCCTGTTACTGAACATGTCAAGCTGAGCAAGTCAAAACCACAATTTTCATTGGTATACAAAGAAACTCTATGGACACTGGGATTAAACTGCTGATGTTATAATTAGAATTGCCAGTGATGCCCACTGTAGGCCACCTCAGTAATTAAAAAAAAGTACAGCATGTATAGCAATCCAAAGACCTTTTTCAGGTTTAAATGTTTACTGAACAAATTGTGAAGCATATGAAAAGGTCACTTTAATGTGGCATTATGTTAACCTATGTTATGGACATCATCACCATAATAGCTAACAAAATATGCCTATGTTCATTTTTTCTATTATAATACATTATTTTATGAATCAGCAAATTATTTTATAATTCTAGTGGATTTTCTTCAGTTAATTAATACATATCTGGAATGTGAATGAAAATGCATATAGGCCTACAATTATAGTGGTTATTTGAATATAAATATTCACATTTAGAGAAACTCTGTCACCAAACGTATAACTTATATATACTCATAAGGCACATACCTTTCACTTGTTTACACATTAAAAGTATAAACTTAAAGCACTAAAAGATAAAATAAAGCTTTCTTTAAATATTCCTTCATAATCCAGAGATTTACCCTGTAGTATTTTTTACCTGGACCTGCCCCAGCCTGTGACTGGACAGTGAAAGGAAAAGCAGCACAGAGGTGAGCTAATTTCTCTGTTACTCTGTTCTTTCCTTATGATAGTATTGGTCCTGAGGATGATAGCAAGTCAAATTCATGTCATTACACTTACTGTGTTTAAAAAATAAATATAATGTATCAATGAATACAAAGTTGCATTCAATTGTTTCCCTACAGGACACGGTAGTAACGTGATGGTTGGCAGGAGGAACCACTGAGTGGTGCTGACCAACACTCCTGAACATATAGGTTTCTGCACAGACTTCAGCAGCCAATTCTTTTAGACTCTTTTTAGATCAGAACAACCTTTTAGTGCAGTGCGAGTCGAGCATGCAATAAAAGTATTTACATTTTTCCTTTAATGAAAAAAATCTGTTTAGAGACAGAGTCTCTTTAAACCACTGGAGTCATTTCTACACACTCCTGACAGTAAAAATGCATGTTTTTTAATTTTAAAGTAGAGTATGAATCTAAACAGAATGCATGAGCACATGGAAAATATATGAATGTTTATTTTCTGTGCTAAAAAGCTGTAGTTTTACAGTTCTAAAAGTTTTATAAAAACACTCCTCAATTATTGATGCTTGGACTCTGTGGCACATTTAACTCTATCAGTCTGTTGCAAGCATATTATCTCTTTATAACTCTCCAACTGAGGACAATGAAATTGTAAGTAAGAGCCAGCTAGTTTGGCAAGATTGCTAACCTAATGTTAAAGAAAATACTTATGGGATCTTCCAGATTTGCAGTAAGTACCAAGGCAGGGTTTACACCCAGACAGAAGACTATTCAGACTGTGCAACTCCCAACTCTTAACTTACAAATGGCCAGAGGGTGTTATTTTTCCTGTCCGAATGCTTGATCTGCATTTGGTCGTTTCCCACTTAATGTCTCCAGAGCTTGTGCTGGAATACAGTACCACGACTTTCTAACCTTTCCAATTTAGTATTCAAAGTATAGCTTCATTCTGCTCTAGTATGTTGTTATTGGCTGAAAGTTGTACATATGTCACATAGGCTGACACCTAATTATAAAACAGCACATGTTTTTCTTAATACAGTCTGTGTTGAAGAAATCTAAAGCACACTTGTATGCCATTAACTTGCAGGGCTAGAAGGGTTAATTAGTTGCATACAAGGTTTTAAAGATTACGTTATTCAAGGCTAATAAAAAGATCGTTTGTGAATTTAACAGTCATATAATGCAACGTATACAGCCAAGTGGAGTAGAATAAAGTAGACTACACATACTGTACATATATAGGCTGTTTCAATATGATAGTGCAAAGAAACATTAAAAGTGAAGGTTAGGTTTTTGTTTGGAGTACAGCACCATACACATTAGTTATGTAAAATGATGTGTATCAATCTCAGATATGCCTTCTTCAGAGCTGCCAGAAAGTATCTTGAGTTGCTGTCTTTCAGAGCTGTGAGAGTTAGCGTCAGCTGCTGCTACAGAGTAAAGTTGCTTACCTGTCTCCTTCCACCCTCTCTGTGATTCACAGAACTCCTGATATTACTGTTCTATGTTGCAATAGTGTTCTGTGACTGCAGGAGGAGGAGTTGAATAACAGGATCTGCTCTGTCCATTCATGGAAAATTATGCATTGTGGGGCAATAAAAGTACCAGGTCTGTAAATGGCAAAGAGGACAGAAGGGGTGAGCGGTGCAACTTTTCTCAGTAGCTGCAGCTGCTGTTAACTCACACAGCACCAGAAGACAAATGCTCAGGCCAGTATTTGGCAGCTCTGAAGGCAGCAGCAGCAGCTACCTGTGGGTAATAGGATGTGCACTATTACACATAACTAAAGAGTATGGTGCTGTATCCCCCACCCCCAAAATCACAATTTCAGCTTTAAAGCTAACCTTAACTTTGTCCTTAAAAAGTAACACATTAACTTTATAATAGACGCAATATCCTGTAAGTAACTTTCGCAGGGTCTCACCCCACATTAATCTGGAACTGGAGCCACAAGAATTACGCAGAAATTCTGCTAGGTATGGAGAAACATGTGACTCTCTTGTTGCCTCCCAACAGAGCTCTGTACTTCACCAAATCCACAGGAGCTGGCATGTGTAGGTGAGATAAGAAGCCAGAGTTCTGTGTAGGTTTAAAAATGTTTAAATGGTCTGTGCTTACACGGGAATTGTCAGGGCAGAGGAACACAGAAAGTAAGTAGAGAAAGCTTATTTGTCTTATAAGAAGTGACCTTGTTACTTTAGTTTGTTACTTTAAGGAAGAACTCAGCTCAGCACCATTTACATCTAAAGTGGCCATGTACCTTAACGCAATGCAATTTTAAAAACACCTGACAATTTTTATGCCTCCAGCAGCCATGCAACAAGTGGCAGAATGCAAAATAAGGAATGAGTATGGGGCCTTGTCTGTTATAGCTAAGCAGGTATGAACCTTAAAAATTCTTAGCTCTGAGAATGCAATAGCACTTTTCTGATGTTCAGACTTATGTAATGCTTTTAAGCATCATTACATAGAGGAGAAAGTGGAAAAATCCATAACGTTTTTCAGGGTGTTTTCAGGTGCAAGGAAAAGCAGAAATGTGTTAACTGGTTAAAAATAGTGAAACTACAGCTTTTCATTTTAAATTATCTTACTTTTTATTTCTAAAGGGAACCTGCCAGAAGAATGTTTATAAAAATAACCATGGACAAGGAACAGGAACAAAAATGTTATTTAAAAATCTCCAATTCACTATCAGTGCACATGGGAAGCCCCCTGATCCTAGAGCCAGTGTCCAGGTAGACCTCCTTTCTTGCACTGCCTTTGAGCTTTATATATATATATATATATAGTATCTCACAAAAGTGAGTACACCCCCTCACATTTTTGTAAATATTGTATTATATCTTTTCATGTGACAACACTGTAGAAATTACACTTTGCTACAATGTAAAGTAGTGAGTGTACAGCTTGTATAACAGTGTAAATTTGCTGTCCCCTCCAACTAACTCAACACACAGCTGGCAACAAAAGTAAAAACACCCCTAAGTGAAAATGTCCAAATTCCAGCACTGCCTTAACCCTCTTGGGCATGGAGTTCACCAGAGCTTCACAAGTTGCCACTGGAGTCCTCTTCCACTCCTCCATGATGACATCACGGAGCTGGTGGATGTTAGAGACCTTGCGCTCCTCCACCTTCTGTTTGAGGATGCCCTACAGATGCTCAATAGGGTTTAGGTCTTGAGATATGCTTGGCCAGTCCATCACCTTTACCCTCAGCTTCTTTAGCAAGGCAGTGGTCATCTTGGAGGTGTGTTTGGGGTCGTTATGTTGGAATACTGCCCTGCGGCCCAGTCTCCAAAGGGAGGGGATCATGCTCTGCTTCAGTATGTCACAGTACATGTTGGCAATTAATGGTTCCCTCAATGAACTGTAGCTCCTCAGTGCCAGTAGCACTCATGCAGCCCCAGACCATGACACTCCCACCACCAAGTTTGACTGTAGGCAGGACACACTTGTCTTTGTATTCCTCACCTGGTTGCCGCCACACACGCTTGACACCATCTGAACAAAATATGTTTATCTTAGTCTCATCAGACCACAGGACATGGTTCCAGTAATCCATTTCCTTAGTCTGTTTGTCTTCAGCAAACTGTTTGCAGGCATTCTTGTGCATCATGTTTAGAAGAGGCTTCCTTATGACGACAGCCATACAGACTAATTCGATGCAGTGTGCGGCGTATGGTCAGAGCACTGACAGGCTGACCCCCCACCCCTTCAACCTCTGCAACAATGCTATAAAAAAAAAAAATGATGCTGGCAGCACTCATACATTTATTTCCCAAAGACAACCTCTGGATATAACGGTGAGCTTGTGCACTCAACTTCTTTGGTCGACCATGGCGAGGCCTGTTCTGAGTGGAACCTGTCCTGTTAAACCGTGTGTAAAAAAACAATTATCGCCACCTACCTAAAGTGCTAAGTTCAAAGAAGACCAAAATAACAATATATTATAAATAATAATAATTACTATATCACTGTACACTTCCAGTGAATTTACCTCACCATACAGCATAATAATTAATAAAATTAAGTGCAGCGCTGCTAATCCCTCAGGTGAAAAAGATATATGTAGTCATATTAAATAATAAATGAATAATTACTATAATTATTAATCTATATAATAAATTCTATCAAAGTTCATATAAGTGAAAATCAACTTCTGTGCTTAATTATTGTGAATTCTAGTTCATATATCATCCACCACTGTGCTCCTTGCATCTTCTGCAGATAATGATACTATGTGCACACCCTCACCAACTGTTATACCTGCTCACCTCAAACAAGAGTCAGGTAGACTCAGAAACTATTCCTTTACTTTCATTTAGCTATGGTCTCATCTCTTCCAACTCTGACCTGCTACTCTGTATCCACTTTCAAATGAGTAGCTTCCCAGGGGGATCACGTGGATTGCGATAATGATCTCTCCTATATACAGCCCCACTACTTCTCTCCTTCCTCCAGACCAGTAATATCACTCAATATACAGTGGGGCAAAAAAGTATTTAGTCAGCCACCAATTGTGCAAGATCTCCCACTTAAAAAGATGAGAGAGGCCTGTAGTTGTCATCATAGGTATACTTCAACTATGAGAGACAAAATGTGGAAACAAATCCAGACAATCACATTGTCTGATTTTTGAAATAATTTATTTGCAAATTATGGTGGAAAATAAGTATTTGGTCACCTACAAACAAGCAAGAGCTGTCGAAGGACACCAGAAACAAAACTTCTCGGTCTACTTCTACTAAGCCTGGTTTGAGCCCCCTGTGTAAGGGCAGTCACAGGCTTTCTGGTAAGCCTTCATTTTTTTCATTAGGTGGTGCGCAGCACTATATAGTGGATAATTGACCCCAGACCCCGTATCGGATTTCTACACATCACTATTTTTGGACTTTATGTTATTGACTTATTTGTTTTTTCAACACTTTATATTTTTGAGCACCCAATTGTTGTGGATCTTTGATCATTTGATTGGACATTTTTTGTGGTTCACTACTTTGATTAATTGATTGAATAACTGATTCATTATCACTCACATGTGTTCTTGTCACTAGTCCAGCACTGCACTTCCTACTTCTACATCTGTTTATGTGCCCTTATATCGGGGTTATAGTGCATAGCAGCAGGACCTTGCTCATAATTTTTATACTTTTTGATTTTTTTTACACACTAAGCGCAATTCTTCTTCTTTTTAACAGTGTGTGACAACCTTGTGAAGACTTACAGAAAATGTTTGAGCTCTGTCATTGCCAACAAAGGATATATAACAAAGCATTGAGATGAACTTTTGATATTGACCAAATACTTATTTTCCACCATAATTTGCAAATAAATTCTTTCAAAAATCAGACAATGTGATTGTCTGGATTTGTTTCCACATTTTGTCTCTCATAGTTGAGGTATACCTATGATGACTATACAAAAAGAGAGAGGTTCCCCTAATGGTGGATTTTAAAGGCACATGTAAGAAGGCGTAGAGAGACTATGTATAGTATAAACAATAATTTATTAATTGGAAACGTAGTAAAAACATAAAGTGAACATATAACAATAATGATGAGGAATGCGAATCATGTACTTATACATAGATACAGTGTTGATACCAATAATCTTGCACCCGACGCGTTTCGGAGTTACTTAGCCTCCTTCCTCAGGGGGTGGATATAGGTTTACAGAAATTTATTAACACTGTGTAGGCTGACTTGGCATTCCAAAACAGTTAAAAACAAAGGCACTGACATTGTCTGTCTATCCAGCGTATTCATATGAAGGTAGGTCGGTGATATTCTCTTCAATAAATGAAGAAGGGCCCATGAAAGGGCGTAAAAAGGTTTGAAAATCCTGGGGCTCCACTGAGGCCGAGGGCGGGTCCTGATAGTGGCTCAATAGATGACTCAAAGGAGTACGTAATAGATAACTGGTAGTGGCTCGATGGATATGTCTTGGATAGTTTTTGACACAGAGAAAAATAGATGTCTGCTCTTTTTCTATGTAGAGGAAGGAGGCTAAGTAACTCCGAAACGCGTCAGATGCAAGATTATTGGTATCAACACTGTATCTATGTATAAGTACATGATTCGCATTCCTCATAATTATTGTTATATGTTCACTTTATGTTTTTACTACATTTCCAATTAATAAATTATTGTTTATACTATACATACTCTCTCTACGCATTCTTACATGTGCCTTTAAAATCCACCATTGGGGAACCTCTCTCTTTTTGTATATTCAATTTAGGATGTGGCACAACCTTGCAGTTAACTGCCGATCTACAACCTTTGCTATACCTATGATGACAATTACAGGCCTCTCTCATCTTTTTAAGTGGGAGAACTTGCACAATTGGTGGCTGACTAAATACTTTTTTGCCCCACTGTACCTCTTAGGATCTGGCTCCACAATCATACAATCATGCAACAATAAATGAGGCGTCCCGCCCAATCAGAGGGCGATATGCGTGTAGAGGGGAGGAGCCGAGCCCGTGACGTCACGCAGCCACAGTGGTGAGCAGGCGGACGCAATTTAATTGTATTAAGCCGGTTTTGATTGAATATCCTGTAAGTGTGTTTTATTGGGGTATTTTAATAAATGTTACAAATGGAGAGCACTATGTATCCTCTATTTGAATGGGGTTCCCTCAATTTGAATGGGTCCTCCAGCATGACAATGACCCAAAACATACCACCAAGGCAACAAAGGAGTGGCTCAAGAGGAAGCACATTAAAGTCATGGACTGACCTAGTCAGTCTCCAGACCTTAATCCAATAGAACATTTATGGAGGGAGCTGAAACTTTGAGTTGCCAAGTGACAGCCAAGAAACCTTAATGATTTAGAGAAGATCTGTAAAGAAGAGTGGACCAAAATCCCTCCTGAGATGTGTGTGCAAACCTGGTCACTAACTACAAGAAACGTCTTACCTCTGTGCTTGCCAGCAAGGATTTCTCCACCAAGTACTAAGTCATGTTTTGCTTCGGGATCAAATACTTTTTTTACTCACTGAACTACAGCATTTGTATTTTTTCTGGGTTTTTGGTTGATATTCTGTATCTATCATTTAAATTACACCTATGATAAACATTATAGACCCTTCATTTCTTTGTAAGTGGGCAAACTTACAAAATCTGCAGGGGGTCAAATAATTATTTTCCCCACTGTATGCTGAGCTATCTTAACTTTGCATAAATATAAATACCTTTATACAATTACTGAGAAAATTATTTTGCTGCAAGAATCCTGCATGTCTGCCAAAAAAAAAAAAATACGACTGGGTTTGCTTGATTTAAATTGGGCTGAAGCAATGCCTACATCCTTTATCAGACCCCCTCTTTATTTTTAAATAGAAATGTAAAAAAGAGAAGTTAATTGACTTGTATGATTGTTCAGTTTAACCATTTACTCCCAAAAATTAAGTCAAATAGAGGAAGGTTATCACATAATTTCATGTCTACAAACACCACAACATGGCTTATTTTCATGTCTATGGTATACATTATCCTGAGCTGAGCCTTGTAACACCATTAATGTATTCAAAAATAAATAAACAAAAACTACTGGACAATATTTTCCAGATGAAATAGCTCATGTTCTTAAACAGATAGCCGGCTCTCTTAGTATTCAGCTCACTCATTGTCAAAGAACATATTTCATTATTAAAAAGTGAACCCAAAGACATGGCTTGTAAATCCCTATCCGATTTCTTTACATCAAAGCCCTCAAGGACTCATTGTGTAATAGAAAAATGTGTTTAGGCACAACGTAAAAAAACATGTCTTGCGGAATCTATACACAGATGCAGTTGTGTACTGAGACAATGAAGGAGAATAGGGAGAGTCTGACAATATGCAGACAGTTTAACAAAATGCAAATAAGCAACACATCGTTAGCAGTAGTCACTTATGGGAAATAAAATTTACATAGCAGATGGTAAGTATGATTTATACAAGTACAACTATGTATTGTAAAACTCACTTTATCCATACTATATATCTCAATAATATCAAGAAAATACATTTAGGGTTACATTTTCTGAGTTTATTAGCAGTTGGTTATTTACTGTATGTTTTTGTCTTCTGAAAATTTGAGAATAATGGTTTTCCAAGATACAAATCCCATCCCAATTGTATTTTTCTAGTATTTTATACCTTTAGTTAGATTTGTCGACATCATCATCTTTTCCTACAGCTTATTCTAGAGGGGGATGCTGTGGGAGCAGGGTCAATAGGCCAGACCAGTCTTCCCTCTGCCCAACCACAGGACCCAGATCTTCCTTAGGGATTAAAAACATTTTCCCAGGCAAACAGAAATCTTATACATGCCAGAGTATCCTAGGTCTTCCCCTCGTTGTGTTTCCTCCCTGTAGGATTACAGCGAAACAGAACCTTATTGGAAATGCCATTTAGTGCAAATAAACTATGCACCAGAAAAAAATGCAACATTCAGTTCTTAGAGGTTATGTACACCCAACACTGAGGATTTTTTGTTGCATATAGGACAGAAGACAAAGTGTATGAAAACTGCATTAGACTCCAGGTCTCCAGCTGTGATATTTGTTGGCTGAAGCACCAATTTCAATTGCTCTTCCCATTACTAAAACATTCTGATGCTAACATTTACTTTTACCTGCTCAAGACTGTAAAGTTCCCTTTCACAAATTCCTATTCACAATAATGGAGAATTCATGGGAAGTGACCAAAAAATATCATCTCACAGATCTTTGCTGGAGCCTAGGTTTCTTTGCCTACTAAGCTTCAATGCAGCATTTAATTTTCTGTTTTGTCTGTAAACCCAATAACTAAAATTTCATATAGGATTTAACATGATTTAACAATTGCAAAATCTGAAGCCTTTTTTCAATAATACTCAGGGGGGGATTTACTAAAACTGGTGCATACAGAATCTGGCGAAGCTGTGCACTGTAACCAATCGGCTTCCAGTTTTTATTGGCAAAGCTAAATTAAACAAGCTGAAGTTAGAAGCTGATTGGTTACTATGTACAGATGCACCAGATTCCCTGTGCACCAGTTGTAGTAAATCTCCCCCTGAGTGATCCTTTTGTGAATATCCTTGGTGAATCACTCACTATTAGTGGGTGACAGTGCTTTGGCTCTGCCTACCCATTGTGTTCCTGTGTTTTTATCCTGCCCCACAAACTTCAAGTGGTTCTAACAACACATAGTACAAGGGCATGGTCCATTGTTGCTTACATCAAAAAATCTGCCTTGAGAAATGCCATGCAATCATTGCTAGAGTTCAAGTAGACAGCAAAAAGTCTTTGAGGGATAAGCAACATTATGATGCAACAATGGATAAAAATAAGTACCGTATTTATCGGCGTATAACACGCACTTTTTTCCCCTTAAAATCAGAGGAAAATTGCGGGTGCGTGTTATACGCCGATCCCCACGCTGACTGCGAGCGGACGAGTGAGCGCCGCCGACATTCATACATAGCCAAGTGTACTCGGCTAGGTTTGGCTAGCTCCGCTCACAGTCACGCCCAGTCCCGCCCTAAGATGGACATAACACAGGGACTGGGCGTGACTGTGACGTACAGTCAGCTATGGATGAATGTCGGCAGCGCTCGGCTCCGCCCACAGGACTACGAGAGGAGCCGAAAGCAGGCGAGAGCCGTCAAGAGCCGCCGAGAGACATAGGACTGGCTCTGTGTCTCTCGGCGGCGCCATATTTAAAAACTGCAGTGTCACTGGGCAAGGCTGCAGATGACACAACAAGGCTGCAGATGACACAACAAGGCTGCAAATGACACAACAAGGCTGCAGATGACACAAGGCTGCAAATGACACAACAAGGCTGCAGATGACACAAGGCTGCAAATGACACAACAAGGCTGCAAATGACACAACAAGGCTGCAGATGACACAACAAGGCTGCAAATGACACAACAAGGCTGCAGATGACACAACAAGGCTGCAGATGACACAACACGGCTGCAGATGACACAAGGCTGCAGATGAAACAACAAGGCTGCAGATGACACAACACGGCTGCAGATGACACAACAAGGCTGCAGATGACACAAGGCTGCAAATGACACAACAAGGCTGCAGATGACACAAGGCTGCAGATGACACAACAAGGCTGCAAATGACACAACAAGGCTGCAGATGACACAACAAGGCTGCAAATGACACAACAAGGCAGCAGATGACACTACAAGGCTGCAGATGACACAACAAGGCTGCAGATGACACAACAAGGCTGCAGATGACACTACAAGGCTGCAGATGACACAACAAGGCTGCAGATGACACAACAAGGCTGCAGATGACACAACAAGGCTGCAGATGACACAACACGGCTGCAGATGACACAACAAGGCTGCAGATGACACAAGGCTGCAGATGACACAACAAGGCTGCAGATGACACAAGGCTGCAAATGACACAACAAGGCTGCAGATGACACAACAAGGCTGCAAATGACACTGAAAGGCTGAAAATGACACTACAAGGCTGCAGATGGACACTGATAAGGCTGCATTGATGAGCATTTAAAAATAAGTTTTTTTCCTTAAAAAGTTTTTCTCCTTAAAATTCCCTCCTAAACTTGGGGTGCATGTTATACGCCGATAAATACGGTATTTAATTTTTAAAAACAGCAACTGTTTATGAAATTTGCTTTAGCAAACTAAATATTATCCGGTTAGAATTTACATCAACACTGTCTGTTTTACTGCAGTATAACACATGAAGTTTACTGCATGTAAATGCATTTCAGCTAGAGTTCCCATTCTTTCCTATGTGGCTAGTTTACATCTATGCACTGCAGTTTGTTTGTTTTAGAGGAAAAGTATAAGGCCCCATTTAGACTAGTAAGTGGGCTATCACATGTTACAGCATGTTTGCATAGGTGTGAATGGAACCTAAGAACCTAAAATGAATACAAATTTGTGTATGGAAACAATACGTAATATCAAAGCAAGGAAAAAGTGATAGCAGTTCAAATATCACTTGGAGGAAGATTAGTAGAAAGATTAGTATGAAGAAATTGTGAAATGGAGATATAGGAATATGAACCACCGACAAAATGTAATTACATTTAGACAGACTGTGAGCTTGTAATATTCATAAAAGATTAAGTCTCCCATAAGCCATAAAAAGATAATAATGATGGAGGAGTGAATTGAAAAATTCAGATACAGCTAGATAGGTTATGTTAATAATAAGAAGTACTTTCCAAGTATAGTAATATAATTTGTAAAAAAAAATGGAGTCCACTTTCAAGAAACAATGTTCCTTAGATAACTAGGAGGAGACACTTTTTCTAAAGAGTGATGAGTAGGGAAGGTATAAGAAGAATCATAAAGTATCAACCTAAAGTTTTTTTGACAGAGAAAATGAATAACTCAATCAAAGATCAATATATCCAACATATGTTTTTATTGTTAAATGAGATCTTTACCAATCTTATTATTTTACAGTGATTTTGGGTGGGAAGTTATATGCATATGTTGTCAAAAAATGCAGGTCTGCCATTTATAATTTGTAAAGTTTTGTTAAAAAGACCCTGTTACCAGGATTTTTCTCATGTTTTTAAATGTGTTTGGTGGCATGGCAAATCCTGTAACTGCCTTTAGTTTAGCATGTCAACTCTCAAAAAAGCTTACTGATTGATGCTGGACATCACTATTTTGTGTCTGATGTATGTGGACCCAGCAACTATAAATCTGATTGTGAAATGATGCTTGTACATGCGCATAATGATCAGAGGCGAATGCACACGCAAAGATTCTACACCAATCTGCCATTATATTATGACCACTGATAAGTAAAGTAATTAACATTGATTATCTTGTGACATTATCACCTGAAGGTGGGTAGGATATATTATACAGCAAGTGAACATGTTGTCCTTAACCACTTCAGCCCCGGACCATTTGGCTGGCAAAAGACCAGAGCACTTTTGTGATTCAGCACTGCGTCGCTTTAACTGACAATTGTGCGGTCGTGCGACCTGGCTCCCAAACAAAATTGACATCCTTTTTTTCCCACAAATAGAGCTTTCTTTTGGTGGTATTTGATCACCTCTGCGGTTTTTAATTTTTGCGCTATAAACAAAAAATGTTATTTTGCTATAATAAATATCCCCCGAAAAATATATAAAAAAACATTTTTCCTCAGTTTAGGCCGATACATATTCTTCTACATATTTTTGGTAAAAAAAAATTGCAATAAGCGTTTATTGATTGGTTTGCGCAAAAGTTATAGCTTCTAAAAAATAGGGGATAGTTTAATGGCATTTTTATTAATAATTTTTTTTTACTAGTAATGGCGGCGATCAACGATTTTTATTGTGACTGCGACATTATGGCGGACAGATCGCATACTTTTGGCGCTATTTTGGGACCATTCACATTTATACAGCGATTAGTGCGATTAAAAATACATTCATTACTGTGTAAATGTGACTGGCAGTGAAGGGGTTAACCACTAGGGGGCGCTGCAGGGGTTAAGTGTGTCCTAGGGAGTGATTCTAACTGTGGGGGGGGGGTGGGCTATGTGTGACACGACTGATTGGTGTATATCTTGTTTTTTTTTTGTATAGATACAACCATTGAGCAAATGGCCCTCTATGCTTTGAACACATATAGAGACTGTGCCAGGACAGACAGAACAGCAATGAATTCAAGGCAGGCTGAGATGCTAAAAAGCATGACTGCTGAGAAGCAGCTATGATCAACTAATAAATCAAAACCATGCCCCCCAAAAAGACACAGAAGTTGATTAAGTTGGAAACAGGTCAAGGCCACGGGGTTATTAAACTTTCCAAATATAAAAACTTTCCAAATGCACCAAGTAACAATGCTAGTCACAGTTATACAGTTGTGCTCATAAGTTTACATACCCTGATTACATATTCATGATTTCTTGGCCTTTTTTCAGAGAATATGAATGAGAACACAAAAACCTTTCTTTCACTCATGGTTAGTGTTTGGCTGATGCCATTTATTATCAATCAACTGTGTTTACTCTTTTTAAATCACAATGGCAACAGAAACGACAAAAATGACCCCGATCAAAAGTTTACATACTCCAGTTCTTAATACGGTGTATTGCCCCCTTTTAACATCAATGACAGCTTGAAGTCTTTTGTGGTATTTGTGGATGAGGCTCTTTATCTACTCAGATGGTAAAGCTGCCCATTCCTCTTGGCAAAAAGCCTCCAGTTCCTTTAAATTCTTGGGCTGTCTTGCGTGAACTGCACGTTTGAGATCTTCCCAGAGTGGCTCAATGATATTGAGGTCAGGAGACTGAGATGACCACTCCAGAACCTTCACTTTATTCTGCTGTGGCCAATGATAGGTCAACTTGGCCTTGTGTTTTGGATCACTGTCATGTTGGAATGTCCAAGTACGTCCCATGCGCAGCTTCCTGGCTCATGAATGCAAAAGTTCCTCCAGTACTTTTTGATAACATACTGCATTCATCCTGCCATCAATTTTGATCAAATTATCTGTGCCTTTGTAGCTCACACATCCCCAAAACATCAGCGATCTACTTCCGTACCTTTTATCATAGGCCTTGTTGACTCCTCTCCAAATGTAGCGCTTATGGTTGTGGCCAAAAAGCTCAATTTTGGTCTCATCACTCCAAATGACTTTGTGCCAGAAGGTTTGAAGCTTGTCTCTGTGCTGTTTTGTGTATTGTAAGCGGGATACTTTGTGGCATTTGCGTGGTAATGCGTTTCTTCTCGCGACTCGACCATGCAGACCATCTTTCTTCAAATGCCTCCTTATTGTGCATCTTGAAACAGCTACACCACATGTTTTCAGAGAGTCCTGTATTTTTTTTTTTCACAAGAAAACAGAGTCCTGTATTTTACCTGAAGTTATTTGTGGGTTTTTCTTCGCATCCCAATCAATTTTCCTTGCAGTTGTGGCTGAAATTTTAGTTGGTCTACCTGACCGCGGTTTGGTTTCAACAGAACCCCTCATTTTCTACTTCTTGATTAGAGTTTGAACACTGCTGATTGGCATTCTCAATTCCTTGGATATAGTTTTATATCCCTTTCCTGTTTCATACAGTTCAACTACCTTTTCACGCAGATCCTTTGACAATTCTTTTGCTTTCACCATGACTCAGAATCCAGAAACGTCAGTGCAGCACTGGATTGACCTTTTATACACACACACTAATTACAAGCAAACAGATTACAGGTGAGGATGGTTACCTTTCATAGCCATTCAAACCCCTTTGTGTCAACTTGTGTGCATGTTATCAGGCCAAAATCACCAGGGTATGTAAACTTTTGAACAGGATCAGTTGGGTAGTTTCTGTTGCCATTATGATTTAAAAAGAGTAAACACAGTTTATTTATAATAAATGGCTTCACCCAAACACTAACAATGAGTGAAAGATTTGTTTTTGTGTTATCATTCATATTCTCTGAAAAATGCCAAGACATCATAAATTGTGCCAGGGTATGTAAACTTATGACCACAACTGTACCATGAGCATCCATAAAACATAAACTCACATTGTTTAAGAGGCCTGTCCTTACCATCAGTGCCAGACAGGCATTAGACTGACCCCAGAATTTAACTTGAGGGCATAGTCACAAATGCTGTGAAGAACATCACAACGGGTGGCGGATGGGTAACTCTTGTGACAGCTGAATTTCCTCAGAGCAGTGGGAGGTGCCCCAGCAGGCTCCACCTGGTCACCTTGGGTCTTAGTAGCCACTTAGGTTAACACCCATGGAGACAGAGAGGTCATGATTCCAGCAGTCAAGGCTCCCTTATCCCCAAATGAGTGTTTCAAGGGACCATCATTCTTGCAAACTAAAAGCATGCTTGGTAAGTATGTTTTTTTTTAACATCTCCATGGTGTACTCAGCCACTTTAGCTTGCTAAACTATTGCATGATTTTTATTGACTTCAATTGGGATTCCACCTGTACAAGCAGTCTGAATTCCACCTCTACAAGCAGTGTAAGTGGGGGTGAGGTTTTCAAAAAACTTGATGCAGCTGTAAGTACAATGTTACACTTGCCCAAGACTAAATAAAGTAGCACAGAGTTGTTATAGTGTTATGCAACCAAAATTGCTTTTGAATTGTCTCTTGAATTGGTTTTCCTGACGTTTGTACATACTACCCTTATAGAATTTTAGTTGAAATTCATTAAGCCTACTGGCAAAGTGAATAAGAAAATGATAAAGGCATGTAGGATATCACCTTCAGAGGACTAGGGTGGAAAACAGGGACGGCCCATCCATTAGGGGAGCCCGGGCGCCACCCCCTCTCTCCTCGCCACCCCCCTATATGCAATGGATAGATTCATGCATAGCATGAATCTATCCATGGCCACAGATGCCACCCCCTACCCATGCGTCCGGCCCCTTTCGGGTCACCGGGTGCATGAATTACAGCGACCAGGGTTTTTTTTTGAAGCACCTGATTAGAGCCGGAGGTTCTTATAGGCTTCAAAATAGGGTGGACTCGGGACGCTGAGGATGCGTCCAAAGCCCACCCAGGTGTGTTGCAACAGTGAATAAATATTCGCTGTTGCAACACTGATCCTCCTCCTGGCCAATCAGGAAGATTGGCTGAAAGGACAGGCGATCCTATTGGATGCCTAGGAGGGGGGGAGGAGACGCACAGCGGAAGCGAGGAGGAGAAGATCCGCCCAGTCCCTGCCACCGCTGCATGGATGCCTGATCCCCGCTGCCGCTTCATGGATGCCCGGTCCCCACTGCTGCTGCATGGATGCCCGATCCCCGACGCCGTCTAGATGGGGTAAGTGCTGGTGGAGCGAAGGGCAGACAGCGGGGGGTGGGGGGGGGGTTGAGTTGCCACGGGGGTTTGGTTGTTTGACGCCCCAAAACAAAAAAAACACCAGCCACCACTGGTGGAAAATGGTCCTCCTTAACCACTTGCCGCCTGCCCACCGTCAATTGACGGCGGGGCGGTGCGGCTCTTGTTCTGGGTGGACGTCATATGATGGCGCCCAGAACGGACGCCCTCGCGTGCCACCGGGGCATGCAGAGCGCCGATCACGGCTGCACCGCGTTGCTAGGACACGGCGCTACCCCGATCTCTGTAAAGAGCTGCGGCCGCAGCTCTTTAACCATGTGATCGGCTGTGTCCAATCACAGCCGGTCACATGTAAACACGGAGATGACGGTAATCATCACTCCTCGCCTCACACTGACAGAGTGTGAGGAGAGGAGAGCCAATCAGCGGCATCTCCTCACAGAGGACATCTAGGCATGTAATCAGGGCACTGATAATCAGTGCCCTGATTACAATAAAGCGCCCACAGTGCCAGAAGTGAGTGCCCACCAGTGCCAGCAGTGTGCCCACCAGTCCCAGCAGTGAGTGATCACTAGTGCCAGCAGTGAGTGCCCACCAGTGCCAGCAAACAGTGCCCACAAGTGTAAGCAATCAGTACCAATTAGTGATGCCATTCAGTGTTGGCTATCACTTCTGCCCATCAATACCTATCACTGCTGCTCATCAATGCCACCCATCAATGCCCATCAGTGCCGCCCATCCATGTCGCCTATCTGTGCCCACCAGTGCCACCTATCTGCGCCCATCAGTTCCACCCACCATTGCCCACCAGTCCCACCCATCAGTGCCCACCAGTGTCGCCTATCAGTGCTCATCAGTGCCACCTATCAGTGCCCATAAGTGCAGCATATTCGTGCCTCCTCATCAGTGCCACCTAATCAGTGCCCATAAATGCTGCCTCATCAGTGCCCATAAGTGCTACCTCATCAGTGCCCATCAGTGCAGCCTATCAGTGCCCATCGGTGCCGCCTCATCAGCGCCCATCAGTGAAGGAGAAAAATTACTTATTTACAAAATTTACTGACAGAAACTAAGAAAAACTTATTTTTTTCAAAATTTTCAGTCTTTTTTTTTTTTTTTTAGGAAAAAATAAAAAATCCAGAAGTGATTAAATACCACCAAAAGAAAGCTCTATTTGTGTGAAGAAAATGATAAAAATTTCACATGGTTACAGTGTAGCATGACCGCGCAATTGTCATTCAAAGTGTGACAGTGCTGAAAGCTGAAAAATAGTAGTTAAGAGAATGGAAGATGTCTCTTCTACAGGTATTTTCCCAGATAATGTTACAGCATTATTACATATTAATACACTGTCAACACATGAAATCTAATCAATACTCTGCCTAATCAATTAGTCTTTTGAAATTCATTAAAGTGTCCTTTCAACCATAACCTTATTTTTGGGGGGAATAGTTAGAACCACTGTCAGGTTTTTATTGCCATCTGTGTAACAATGGGAAGATTTATCCTGACAGAGGTTCTAACCTTTCCACACTCTTAAGAAGGCTTTGGTTGAATTTCCACTTTAATACATAATTACCATTGAATTCCATTGACTGTCATTCAGAATCCCTAAGTGATAATGTAATACTGCAGCCAAAATACATTTAATATACATATCGAATTACATTTAGTACCTGGCAACGCCAGGGACAATGTTGTAGAGTGCCCCATAGCAGTGAATTACATTTCAGCTTTGTAAGAACAATGAAAGATTTACTATAGATCCTTGCACATTGATCTTCTGTTCTTTGAAGGCCTCCTATAAGTGACAGAACCCACTGATAAAACAGTAGAAAAAGTATACACCTATACACATGTATTTAAATCTTGTGTTGTTACAGAATGACAACATGTATTTTATACTTAATCTACAAGAACGAAAAAACAAATGGTGTTAATTAGAATAAAGCAATACATACGTTTTATAATAGTCAAATGTATTTCCTTCAGCATGTGTGGGCGTTTGGTTAATAATACAATAACACTGTAATATAAAGGCAATGGCAGACACAATAATAAACGGTATATCTCTTGTATTAAGGATGATTCCATGCACAGTACTGACAGATGGGGCATAGCAAAGGATTAATTCATATTGATCGCACGGTACACAGTTAACACCTACTGCTAAACAATAAATAAGCAGGCATACTCCTCATGTGCTTACCATAATAACATTCACAGGATGCCAGGCAGCCTTCTTGACAGTGGGAGGTTAACTAGGTTTCAATTAATTTTTATTACCTGCCTTGATAACCTAATCATGTACTGCAGGAGGAAATACATAAAAGTATTTTAGGAATGGATGAAGCATTGTAGCCTGGTGACTGAATACCACACAGGGTTAAATAAATGTCTCATCTGTAATTTCATTTCAAGCATGCATTGTGTAATGTGTGAGTTATAATGGGTGATCCATTAGCCGGAATGATTTAGCTTAGTAAAAATTGCCTAGGCATGATAATTTGCAACTTAAAGCAAACCAGTCACGTAACTACACTCATGTGAGTGTGCAGGAACTTCATTTAACTTGATATTTTTCCACAATGAGGGAGGTGGGGGGTTATTTACTAAGGACAAATCCACTTCTTTGCACTTCAGTTGCTGTAGATCTGAGGGGTACATGCAAGGAAAAGAAAAATACATAATTTTTGCTTGTACATGATTGGATGATAAAATCAGCAGAGCTTCCCCTCATTTCAGAGCCTTCCCTCAGTTCTACAGTGACTGCACTTCCAAGTGCACTTGTAGTGTACAGTGGATTTGCCTTTAGTAAATAACCCCAATGTCCCTTCAAATCCTCTCTGGGATGATGTAGACTGCTACTGCTGACCTCTCCTTCTGTAACTGAAAGGTTGTCATGCTAATCCATAGCTTCAATACCTCTGATTCACTCGCCTGGTACAAGCATACAGATCAGGGCTTCTGTAGATTTTGCAGGCTATAGGTCACAGGTAACTTGAAATGGGACAGGAATCACAGTGTCTTTATTTCTTTCAGGTTACCTTTAGACCCCTTTCACACTGAGGTGCATTACAGGCGCCACAGCGCTAAAAATAGCACCTGCAGAGCACCTGTAAAGAGCCTCTCCTGTCACTCCAATGTGAAAGCCCAAGTGCTTTCACACTAGAGCGGTGTGCTGGCAGGACACTAAAAAAAGTCCTGCAAGCTGCATCTTTGGAGCAGTGAAGGAGCGATGTATACACTGCTCCTAAACCGCTCCTGCCCCCTGAACTAAGGGGGCATCGCTGCTGAACTGCCGGCAAAGTGGTGCTTTTTAACCACTTTTCGTCCGCTAGCGGGGTTAAAACCGCCCTGCTAGCAAGCGAAAACCCCCTCAAAAACGACAGTAAACCGCTGCTAAAAATATCGGGGCTTTACCGGCGATGGCACAGACGCCTCAGTGTGAAAGGGGCCATAAACATGACTCCACTGCCTGACACAACACCTCTCACTGGTGCCTATATTACAGTGACAAAGAATAACTTGACCTTTGGTGAAGTTGTCCTGAAAAAAATTCCCTAGCCCTGTGATTGCAGCCCACTTGGAATATTACTTACCTTCCGCCTCGATTTAGAGATCTTTCGTGACTACCTACATACTATGCATGCACGCTGTGGCCCATTTACTTTCATGGCTAAGCCATACTCATGGTGGCCTTGAACAATCCCTTGGAGTGTGGCTTACCCATAGGAAGGAATATGGTTACAGCACATGTGTGCGGTAGGAAGGGGGGACAGACAGGACCATGTCAGACAAAAGATCTTTGGATCAGGGAGGAAGGTATGTATTATCACAGATGGCTGAATTCAGGAGGGTGGAGTGATTTATTAAAGCGTTACTAAGGCCACTTTCACACTTGTGCGACGGCGATTTTGCAGTGACTTTGCTGCGACTTGAAGCAATGCCTGTGTAATCTCGACGTCTATGGACCTCAAGTTGCATCAAAGTCAGACCAAAGTAGTGCAGGGACTACTTTGAAGTCGCTGAAACTTGAAGTCGCACAGATATGAATGGTACTCGTTGGAAATCATGGGGTACGACTTGTCATGCGACTTTGCAGCCCCAAGTCGCAGGACAGTTTGCACAAGTGTGAAAGGGGCCTAAGAGAAGACAGGATCAAACAGCCTTTTCACACAATGCGGAGGATTAACCCCTTAGGTTCCACAGTGAGTATACCAAGCATGATTTACAGCATATACAGACTAATTTTACTGTTGTGGGTTTAGTAACACTTTAAAGGACAACTTCACTAATATTCAAAATCTGCATACAGAATATCAAGCAAACTGGGGATTGAAGAGGCATTATCAGTGTCTATTTTCACAAAAGCAACCTACCCTTGATAGGGCTACTTTTATCTAGTACAGACAAAAGATGTCTCGTGATTTGGTGTCAACTCTTCCAGGTCTTGCCGTGTAGTTCTGTTAGTTCTGTTTGTAAAAATGTCCCAAACGAATCCTCCAGAATTACAAGTTGTCCATCTTGGTTTAAAGTGACCTCATCATTTTAAAAAAAATGAGCCTCTAGTATGAACTGAAGGCACCTATATCTGCCATTCACATGGAATTTGTGTGATGGAAAGCAGCAAGGAAACACTGACAATACCCACAGCAGATGTAAGTAGGATATAAATAATAGCTGCGGGTACCTCTAGGTGTCTGCACTCCATACCCTATAGAAGCTCTCTTTTTTTTTTAAAGAACTGACAGCTATGGTATTTATTTATAGTGTGTTGAACTTTCCACTTGTGTACATTTAAGTCTTGTTATGTGGCTAATTGGTTCTTAGCATTCCAGATATAATTCATATGGAATTATATCTTTCACATTCAATAAAAAAAAAAAACCATGCTACATTGTGCATATATGTCCACACATTTCTTTTACCCACTTAATGTATCAAGCTGGAAAGAAATCATTGACCTCAGCAGCATACACTAGATCAGTTTTCTTAACAAGTGACATACAGTATCTTGCTAATGACATCATACCAAGCCCTTCTTTCATTCCTCTAAATCAGAAAACATACATACAAAAAAAAAATACCTTTTACAGTAGCCTGATATAATAACATTTATTTTGCCAGTAAATACCAATGTTTGAAAAATTCAAGAAGCAACAAGTATTTTTTAATTTTGTTTTTGTTTTTTTAACAAAGTGGGGAAAGAATATTATCAGCTGTTGTTACTGCCATCAGTGATTTAAATGGGTAGATTTCTCTTCATTTAATTTTTTATTCCTGTAAGCAGGGCAAGAAATGAGGGGAATATGGCAGGTCATTGTATTAGGAAAACCTAATCCAGAGCTGTTCCTCACATTAGGTTGGCTCCTCCATCTGATATCCAGCATACTTCAACCAATGTCCTGTGGTCCTAGGCTGACATGAACACATCCCCAGGCATACATTGTCACATCAGCCTAAGCTCACAGTACCAATGCACTAAACAACACCCACATGTCATTATGTAACTGCCACTTAGTGCAGGAGTAAGGACCACCAAAGGAGAAGAGGGACCTGTGGCATTACTGGATGACCCTTGGAATAAAGTGTGGGGAAAGCCTTGAAGCTAGAGATGGGCTTGAATGCAGAACTAACGTTGCAATAAAAAATATCTTGGAGTTTTTTGGAGGAGGAGACATACAGTCTATTTTGTCAAAAACTTCTTCCCCGGGTCATAGTGATTTTTTTCTCTTCTGCATACACTACACGGTGTGAGTTGTGCAGTGTACAACCCAGCTCACTGTTGTCAGGCTGAGAATACAGTCATATGCCAGTAATCATGGAGGCATGCAGTGAAACAGGGACAGGATCCTGGATTTGTCAACATGGGAGGAGGGCACAAGAGGAGGTAAGTCTGCCATAATGTGCAGGTATGTACACCATACTTACACATTATGGCAAGACCTCCCAGAGACCAAGATCCTTTACTTGCACTAGTACATTGTGCTCAGTTTACAGAGACAAAGTGGTAATTATTCAGCTACACTGGGCCCCACAATACTCATTATGCACGTTCTGTGAACATCCAAGGCTGCTGAATTGTGAAAAGCATGCAAGATTTCCTAGGCAACCCTGATGGAGTAGGAAAATTAGAAAACCTTGGAGCTATGCTTTATTATAAAGTGCAGTAGGTGCTGTGCAATCAGAATAAACATTATACTGGCAGATGCCCCTTAACCTGCAAAGCTAAAATATTTTTTTATTTCAGGTACTTGTATAGTGCTGTCAATTTATGCAGCGCTTTACATATACATTGTACATTCACATCAGTCCCTACCCTCAAGGAGCTTACAATCTAAGGGCCCTAACTCACATTCATACTAGTGACAATTTAAACCAGATCCAGTTAACCTACCAGCATGTCTTTGGAGTGTGGGAGGAAACCCACACAGCTACAGGGAGAACATGCAAACTCCAGGCAGGTAGAGTCATGGTTGGGATTTGAACCAGCACCCCTTTTTACTGCTAGACGAAAGTCCTATCCACTACACCACTGTGCCACCCATCCATACACTAGTAGATTTTTTGAACAAATGTTCTTATGAATATTCCTACAAAAATTCTCATTTAATGACTTGGTGAATGTCATTCAAAAGGAATTCAAAATGTCACTTGCTTTTAACATTTGATTTAAGAATGAATGTAATTTCCCAAAAAACACATTCACTGCTAGAAATCTTCCATCCTGCTCCTTCAAATTGTCTCATCAATACGGTTAAAAAATGTGCGTCGATTTTTCTCCACTAATGATTAGAGATTTCAATGAACATTCTTAAAACCAAACATTTCAAATATAATTCTACCAGTGTATAGCCAGCTTTAGATGTTTGTGTGCCTTTAGGCTGGGTTCACACTAGGGGTGCAAAGGATCGTCATCGATCCGTGATCCGATCCGCGGAGGTTGATCCGATCCGCGGAGGTTGATCCGATCCGCGGAGGTTGATCTGTACGGGACACCTCTGTGGCCTCGGCCATAGGAAAGGCCGCGGCTTTGGCCTAGCTCCGGAGCGGCGGCCATCTTGGTACACCCGGAGGCCGTTTAGCACGTCAAATGACGGAGCGATCACTTGTAACAAACCGGCGTCATGTCATGACGCCGGTTCCTCTCTCTCTCCCCTCTGTGTACTGATCTGTACAGTGGAGGGGAGAGATCGGATGGCAGCAGTGCCAATACTCTGCAATGCCCTGCCAATACTCTGCAATGCCCTGCCGCAATACCCTGCTGCAATGCCCTGCCAATACCCTGCTGCAATGCCCTGCCAATACCTTGCTGCAATGCCCTGCCAATACCCTGCTGCAATGCCCTGCCAATACCCTGCTGCAATGCCCTGCTGCAATGCCCTGCCAATACCCTGCCAATAGGGAGATTGTGGATATTACTGTGGGGGAGATTTTTTTTTTGTTGATCCGAAAATGATCCGAACCGTGACTCCTGATCCGAGGAACGATCCGAACCCTGAGTTTTTTGATCCGTTGCACCCCTAGTTCACACCATTGTAAATTGGATGTGTGTTCTATGGAGCCGGTTCACATATCTCCGCTGCGGCTCCGGTGTGAATTTGCACAGGAGTCCTGTGCGTCTTTTGGCCCGTTTCAGGTCCAAATTCAGTCAAAAATGCGGGGCTGAAATGGGACCTGAAATGGTGAACCAGAAAGCACCGGGCCCCTGCTGGGAGCTGCATGCAGCGATGGTGTGAACCCAGCCTAAAGAAAAATGCCCTTCATTTTTTTCTTCTATGGTTCATGAGCCTTATTGCAGACATATTCCTGTCTATGTGGTGTGTTCCACAGATTTCTTTATTAATGGGCTAGGCGATCAGTCGGCTCACTTCCTACTTAGTGCTGACGTAACAGGAGGATGGAAGCTTCCAGGGTTTATTCTGGCTTTCCCTGCCTAGCACTGGCCCACTCCTGTGAGCCCTGCCTGCCAGGGTAGTGTAGTTGTAAAGTTGCCTGGAGCCTGACAGCTCTGAACAAGGCAGCAGAAAAACAGTATTGTGCCTAGCTGCTCGCCTTCCCGTTCCTCATTCTTCGGACTCTCAAACCGCTATACTTGTGCTGCTGACACATGGTAATGTTGATCATTCCTATAATTTGCCTGCCATAGGGAGAAAGGTGAGCAAAGAGCAGCAAAATTGTTGCTCTGCTGCCTAACTCAGCACTGACAGCATCACTGGAAGACACTTCTGAAATATCATAAACGAAAGCAAGGTGTTGCAGGAATAAAAGGGGAGTTTTTTGATCCCTTGTGACCACCTAGGAAGCTGCCCACAGTCCTGGCCTGCTCTGCTAGAGTGCACTATATGTATAGGAAGACACATAGTCCTCCAGACTCCTCTACAACTAGTGGATAACACCACATGGAAAATGTGTGATGATGGCATGGGGAAAGGACTAAGGTAGGGGAAAAAAAAGTGTTGCTTCATTAATTGAGGTCAGAGCTTAAAGAACAACTCCACTTTTGTTGAGACTAAAAAATCCTATCTGGGTGATCTATGTATATTTCAAGGATTTTAACAAACTTTGTTGCAGATTCCTACCTTTTTCTGCCCTGAAGAAAAAACTGCTTGATTATGTCAATGTGCTGGGTGAATCTAAATGGGAGTGACTTTTTCATTATTAATCAGCTGATGCACTTGCAGTGTTCTAATGAGAAAAGTTGCAGGGTCTGCATCCCTTTAAATGTGATTACCTCTTGGGAGTATCTCACCAAAAATTACATTTTTGTTGCAGAGGATGCCTTAAATCTAACACAAGTACGAAATTACATTTCTCAGGAGGCTCTCTACACCAACTGTGTACACAACACCTCCAGCTTGCCATATTGCATTGAATTTTACACCGGGTTTCAGTCACTAAAGCAGATCGCATGCGGTATGTAGGTGACTGACATATTTTTCCCAACTATCGCATGCGACGCTAAAAATGTCAATTCACTATCACCTCTGATCTTTTAAGCGGAGCTCCACCCAAAGAGGGAATCTCCGCTGGTTTTCCTCCCCCCCTGCTGCCACATTTGGCACCTTTCGGGGGGAGCAAGTACCTGGTTTTGACTGGTACCCACTACCATTTTCGGCTGACTTTGGCACAGCGAACTCAGCCAGAAGTTTGCCCCCCCTCCTTCCCCCATCGCCAGGCCATTCACAAAGTGCAGTACGCTTCATGCATGTGCAGTAGGGAACCAGCTGAGCAGCCGCAAGGCTTCACTGCCGTTTTCCCTTAGCCGAGACGGTGGTGGCAGCATCCGAGAGCCAATTTAAAAAAAGGCTCGGGTGATGACACTGCTGGATTCGTGGCCAGGTAAATGTCCTAATATTAAAAGTCAGCAGCTACAGTATTTGTCCTAAAGGAGCCTAGAGCTCTGCTTTAAGAGCAAAATACCATTTTGTGAATGGGGCCCACCATGGCTTGTGTAAAAATTATATATGCTATATTATTATTTCTTTTCTTTGCTATCTTTTTTCTATGAAAGCTGAGTTACCCTTCAAGATATGCTGCATTTGTTGTATGGAGTTCAGCATTAACAAACACAAATTATTACTTTGTCATAGACTAGTGTGGCAATGGGGGTTATTTATGAAAGGCAAATCCACTTTGCACTACAAGTGCACTTGGAAGTGCAGTCGCTGTAAATCTGAGGGGAAGATCTGAAATGAGTGGAAGCTCTGCTGATTTTATCATCCAATCATGTGCAAGCTAAAATGCTGTTTCTTATTTTCCTTGCATGTCCCCCTCAGATCTAAAGCGACTGCACTTCCAAGTGCACTTGTAGTGCAAAGTGTATTTTCCTTTTGTAAATAACCCCCAATGCATGGAAAAGCTGCAAAAAAAAAAAATGCTGTAAAAACCGGCACAAGAAACCAGGATAAAACACCAGTATACACAGTCTTTGTTATTAAATGGTTATCTGGCATTAACTGAACTGTATATGTGCATGTTGAGTGAGCAAATGTTTCTGATGATCTGGTCATTCAGCATGCGTCAGATTCAATTGTGCTTCATATGCTTCTTGATCTGCCTAAAATTATACCAACCATCAAGATGCAAATAACTTGATGAAAACTGAATATATTCTATAACATACCTTCTGAAGCAAAAGAGAAAACTTTACAATTATTAATCCATTTAAAATGAATCTTCCAGCTTTGACCTATGAGTTAAATCCCCCTTATCCTATGGGTTAAATCTCCCCTTATGGCTTTTAAATTTTTCTCTCAAAAACACCCAGCAGAAGAACCCATTACAAATGTATTCTGCATTAAAGACCATTAGAAGCGTCCCTACTAAGAGGTCTAAGAACATTTAAGAATAAGCAAAAAATGCCAAATCTCCATTCCAATCACAAAGCAGAAGGTAAAAATTGAGGCTTTATTTACACTTATCTGCTTATGTACAGCTAGAGGCCTATTAAATGTTATGTATCCATCTCCCTCTTTAAGTGTAGATGCATGTTCTACGAAGAGAATAGGGTGGAGCACTGGAGCAGCAGAGGATGTGGTGGCATTTTGCCAATGGCCACTCTGTTGGCCAAGAGTTTTTTAAAGTACTGATGCCAGAACTAGAAGACCACAAGTAAGATGTTGGCTAGCTGCCAGGTCAACATGTCTTGTGCCAAGCAGCAGCAAGCCTTTTCACATTCTCTTTTTATAAAACAAATGACTATATTATTCTTTATCTCAATGCCAACACTGGGTGTTTTATAATCCAGTTTGGATGCCATAAAAAATAAAAAGCATATTTTGGTACCATTAGTTTTGTCTCCCTTGTAACTACTATATTAAACAACAATATGTTACTGGTACAATATTATTTCACACTTGTTATATATGACATCTCCAAGAATACAGAGAAGGAATGCAATAGTTACTGGCAAAACCCGAGAATTAATTACAAAGACAAAACAGCTGGCAACAGCAGAATCTACCTCTCATGGGCTTTTGATTAGGTTTGCCATGTCAAAACAGTATAAGGCCCCTTTCACACGGGACGGATCCGTGTTGATCCGCCCCTTGTTTATCCGCTGCTCAGCGGGGATCGCTCCGTTTTCCCCAGCTGAGCAGGCAGATGACAGGGCGGGACCCGCACACTGTGCAGGGACCGCCCTGTCAGATCTCCGCTCTCCCCTATGGGGGATCGGAGGAACACGGACCGTCTGTCCGTGTTCATCCGATCCGCTCTGCAGACGGATAGAAAAATAGGATTTTCTTCCGTCCGCAGAATCGGACGAGAGCGGAGCCGGACAACATCGGGTGTTAGCGGATGTACATCCGCTGACACCCGTTATCCCATAGGGATGCATGTATGTCCGTATTTCATCCGAAAACGGATGGATGAAATACGGACATACGGTCCGCATGTGTGAAAGGGGCCTAAAGGTTATAAAACAAGTGGCTGATTCACAAACAGAACAATAGCATATCTCTGGAATACATCTTTTTACAAGAAATTCAGCCAATTCTTAGGTCAAGTATGGTGGGAGCAACTGGAGATTTACTAAGACCCCTTTCACACTGGAGGCGTTTTTCAGGCACTTTTGGGCTAAAAATAGTGCCTGTAAAGCACCTGAAAAATGCCTCCCCTGCAGTCTCAGTGTGAAAGCCCGAGTGCGTTCACACTGAGGCGATGCGCTGGCAGGAGGTTAAAAAAAGTCCTGCAAGCAGCATCTTTGGAGCTGGGAAGGAGCAGTGAAAACACCGCTCCTCCACCGCTTCTGCCCACTGAAATGAATGGGCACCGCTGCTGAAGCGCCTGCAAAGCGTTTTGGTAGCGGTGCTACAAGAGGCATTTAACCCCTTCATCGGCCGCTAGCAGGGGGTTAAAAGGGCACTGCTAACGGCCGAATAGCGCCGCTACAATGACGGTAAAGCGCCGCTAACTCCAGTGTGAAAGCAGCCTAAAGCTGGTGTGTACAGAATCTGGTGTAGTTGTGCATGGTAGCCAATCAGCTTCTAACTTCAGCTTGTTTAGTTAAGCTTTGACAATAAAACCTGCAATTTGATTGGTTTCTATGAAGAGCCGGACCAGATTTTGTACTCTCCAGGTTTAGTAAATAACCCCCACTGAGTTTTACTCATGCTCTCACGGTGGGGGTGTCTTTCCCTGGAAATGTAGATAAACAATGCTAGGGATGTTGGCAAGACACACACTGCCTTCCCCAATGCCTTCTTAACCTGAACTGAGCATGTTTACAGTCTGATTTTATAGTCAGTGTTCATCTCTAAGGCTGGCCATACATTACACAATTTTCTTGTACAATTTTCCTTTAGATTTACCAAAAAATATATAATATGAGGTCAAACCTAAACACTTTCAATTTGTATGCAATCAGCCCACCCCTTGCACTACATAGATGAAGGTAAATCTAAAGGAAATTGAATAAGAAAATTGTATAATGTATAGCCAGCTTAAAGTAAACACCCTTGGTTGATTTTTACCCATATGTAAGCCTATAATAAGGTTTACCGATAGGTACAGTAAATATCTCCTAAACGCTCGTCCATTCAAAGAACTGGAGCCTGCAAACTAGGGTTGCCACCTCATCCCTTTAAACACAAACACATATGAATTACACAGGTTCTGAGGCAAATTTAATGCAGATAAGCCACCAAGTAATTTTAATTACCACCTTAATCAGCCACAGAACCTGTGTAATGAATACGGTATGTGTCCGGTTTTAAAGGGATGAGGTGGCAACCCTAACGCAAACCTGGAAGGAGGACCAGGTGATGATGGAACCTCTTTCAGCTGTGACAGAAATGCTGGAAGGCTTTGTTTTAAGTTAGGTTTCACATGAAGTGCTAGTATGCGATGCATACTAGCACATTATGATATTGCCTTGCAGGAGGAAAGAAAAATTTCTTCGATTACCGAGTTTACTACAACTTTAGGGTCTACAGTTCATTTTCACAGGTTGTTTTAAAGTACATGTACACTTTTAAAGCAAAAACCCCCCGCCCCCGCTCATACATTAAGCGTGGTCCCCTCTCCAGCAGTCGACCTAATACAGCCAATACAAGGGTATCTCACTTCCTCTAAAGGATGCTAGAAGGCTTGCTAAGTAATAACAACCAGAAGCTAAGAATGAGGGTTACTGTGTACCTTTCTGGATGCCTAGAAAGGTATCTTTCCTGATACAGTACTCTTCTGCAAAGAGTTCTAAAACACGAGTTCAGCAGCAAAACAGTATCTAAAGCTGTAATAATCTTAAAAAGGATAAATGATCAGTAAATAAAAGAATCAATGATCTGGAAACATAATTAACATAATTAGAGGTTATTCACAAACATTATCTAATATTCCATACTCTTATTTACTATCACTGACCTGTTTTAATTAAACGCAGATTCACTCACAATATTAGTCTCATATACAAGCCATCTTAGGCCTCTTGATGGAAGGCTGAGAGTGTGTATCCCCCTTAATTACCAACTTTCATCACCAATTAGGTGCTCTAAGAATGAGACCCAATAAATCTGGTAAGACTTGTGTCCATGGAGTTGATGGAGAACCATTTTAAGTTCGCTACCTATTCATCCAACCAATGCATAGTAAAGGTAAAAAAACATGCCCATACCAGGATAATATATATATATATATATATATATATATATATATATATATATATATATATACATATATATATATATATATATATATATATATATATATATATATATATATATATATATATATATATAATTTTATAAATGTAAATTGCCAAATGGCAACTTGGAAGGGAGAGGCTAATTAATTTTGATGCAGGTAATTATATGTGCATAGCCAAGAAAAATGGCTCTCAATACATTTGAAAAACAGTTGAGAGAAACACAGTTTGGTAAGAACTTTAAAGTACAGTAGTGGTTAACAGTAGCTAAGCAGCAGCACTCAATGGAATGCAGCATCTATAAAAGCTAATTAAATTGTGAGATAACAAAGATAAAAAAAGATAAAAGATGTGATGCAAGTACTGTATAGTACTGCCCCTGTATAAATTCCCTTAGAAAACATCTTGAATATGGGTTATAGTTTTTGTCACCACACAAGAATGTAGGAATTATGGAGATGGTTAAAAAAAAAAAACTAAATGAGTAAAAGGAAGACAGGAGTTCTCAATTACAATTCAAAACAAATCCATACAATCCATTCATCCCTGTGAGCTCCCAAACCCCTCCTTTTCCTCAGCACTTCTGTTTGGAAAAAAGTCATAGTTCATAATCCTTAGTCCATTTCAGGAGCAAGCAGGAGAGGGTGGTGACATTCCTACATACTGGGGGACCATGCAAAACAAACTTAGCCACCCCCAAAGGAAGTCAAATCACAGTAGCGAGAAAAAATAAATGAGGAGATTTGGAAGAGGCTGTACTAGTATGATCAGTAGGTAGAAATATATTAGGCATATTTATCATTTAAATGTTAGGCTATAGTAAAAAGCAAAAGAAGGTACTTTTTGAGTTAAGAATACATACTTGAATTCATTTTTTTTTTAAACCAGAGTTTAGTGTCTGTCAGGAACCTGTGCGTTCCTGCTTAAACACAGCTGCTGGTTCCAGCATCCTGGTTTTGGTTGTGGCATTCTCCTTGTCTGTCTGTCCACCTGCAAGGTGATTGATGTGGTCAGTCGCTGGGTGGAGACCAAACCTGATTTAAGCCAGCCAAGCTTGCAGTCTCATGTTTGTGATGTTGCATTTGTTAGGCTGGGGGAGTGCTGTATACAAAGCTCCTACAACGTCCCTGCCCATTGGAATGAATGGGCAGCGCTTCCGAAGCCCCAGTGTGAAAGCAGCCTAAGATGTATTCCAAGCTCCCTGTTTGTCTACCCTGCTCTGCTAGATTGTATTCCCTTTGTTGATAACCTTGGATTAGTCCCAACTACTCTTTGAACGCTGCCTGCCTTTTGACTCAGATTTGTCCCTAACTATTCTGAACCTTGCCTGCCCTGTACCTGGACTGTCACTGAACCTCTTTGCCTGTCTGCCAACTGCAAATACCTGTTTCCTTTGCTCAGTTGGTTCCTTCCCCCAGCGTGGTAGCCAGGCACTATAGCATTTTGTATAAGTCGTGGGGGCAACTGAGTACCGGTAGGCCTGCTTCTCTTTTGGGAAAGGTAGATGCTAAAGGTGAAGAACACAGAAGCTAGCTATAGTGTCTGACCACCTGTGTTAGGGGTAAGCATGACAGTGTCACTTTAAAAAGCTGCGCTTGTTTCATTTGGGAAAAAAAGAAGGCCTATGGGTGGTTTAATTAAAATTATTAAATGCATGCCTGATTCACATAAAGATTTGGTCTTTGGATAAAGATGAAGACAGCAGTTGCATATGGAGAAAAGATTGTTATCATCACTACATAAAAGGGAGGCTATGCTTCTCTGCAGCTTTCTACAAAAGTGTTGGTGATCTGAACAGCCAAACCATAAAGATAAAATCAGGTTCTGCAAAGTTCAGCCTATTCTGCAACACTGTAATCATGTGACAGATTTCATGTAATCTTCTATGCGTTTCTATAGTTATATTTTATGTCTAAAAACTGTAATCTATTTTATGAGATGTTTGTTGTCTCCATACAGATACAGAGTTTACAGAGAAAGAGAGAGGAAAAACAAGGAAGAAAGAAAGAAAGAAAGAAAGAAAGAAAGAAAGAAAGAAAGAAAGAAAGAAAGAAAGGAAGGAAGGAAGGAAGGAAGGAAGGAAGGAAGGAAGGAAGGAAGGAAGGAAGGAAGGAAGGAAGGAAGGAAGGAGGGAAGGAAGGACAGAAGGAAAGAAGGAAGATTTGGTTGAATTCATTTTTTTTTACGCTCACCTGATTCATATCGATTCTCTAAACTAAATTCATATAACACAGGTAACTGTGTTGCAAACACATATACTGACATTCAGATTGATTGTGTTTCCTCATTTCTGTATTGTTCGTTTATAAACTGATTTTCACTGTTTACTTGAACACAAATAATCTGATAAGCAAGAACAGCATAAAAAATGAAGAGAATTCTACATCATATTTCAGCCCTAATCAGTCATGACTTATTCAGGTCACAGGTAAAGTTGGATTAAAGTAATTATTACTACTGCAATATTTCCCTTTTACTATGTGTTTGACAATCACAGAGTGAGAAAAAAAGATCAAGGCATTTCCTTGCATATCCATGGATGAGCTCTCTTACAAAGGGAACTCCACTGCACACATCTGTGTAATTAAAGGTCTTGAAATTACAACACAGAACGTTATCTACAAGACATTTAACAATCTGGAAAATTAGATTTATATAAATGCTTGGAACAGAGTCAAATCAAAAGAAAATCAACTGAATGCGCATAGCTGAAAGGGAATTTGTAGAGAGTTGTGCGAGAAGGCTCTGGTGGAAGCTGCCATTCTCTCGCTCCTGCACTTCAATAATACCACATGCAATGAAGCTGAACAGGTTCAGTTTCATTGCCCTCAAAACAGTATGTACAGTAGCTAGTCAATTAAAGACCATATACTCACACCTGAGGTTTCTTGTACAGGTATTTTACTTTGTGACTAGGGATGGGCAGAACATAGCCCCCCCACCCCACCCCCGGTTTGGTTTGCACCAGAACATGCAAACAGGTAAAAAGTTCTAGCGAATATGCAAACCCTATTACAATCCTAATTTTAAACGCTTATATGCACGTTATTGCCATAACAAGTGTATGGGGAGACCGGGTACTGCCCTAGGGAACATGTATCAATGCAAAAAAAAGTTTTTAAACCGATTGTTTTTAAAGGAGCAGGGATTTTAATGATGCTTAAAGTGAACCAATAAAAATGAAATATTCCTTTAAATATCATGCCTGGGGGTCCCCTTAGTCTGCCTGTAAAGTGGCGCATCTGTGCAATGTATAGAACATGCCACAGCAATAATAGCATTTCTAAAGGAAAAAATGTCATTTAAACGGCTGTAATGTATTCCCGGCAATACAGATTTAAAAGAAAAAAAGAAAAACAACGCGTGGGGTCCCCCCCAAAATACCCTCCGTCCCCTGGAAGGCCTCGTGGCCATCTGCTTCCCCTCTGCTTTGACAGCCCTTTTATAGGCAAGGGCAGGGCCATCCGGTTAGGTTACGTGGTGGCACCGCCCCCTTCTGACATCACATGGGGGCAAGCTGCCTGATATGGTACAGGAGGGGGGGGCGCTCCCTTGTCCCCCCCTTTCCTGATCTGCCAGGCTGCATGCTCAGATAAGGGTTAGGTATAGATTTTGGGGGAGACTCCACGCCATTTTTTTTTTTCAGGCGTTGAGTTCTCCTTAAAATCTATACCAGATCCAAAGGGCCCGGTATGAATTTTGGGGGGGACCCCACACCATTTTTTTTTATTCTGTCATAGGGTTCACCTTAACCACTTCAATACAGGGCACTTTCACCCCTTCCTGCCCAGACCAGACCATTTTTTTTCACACAAATAGAGCTTTCTTTTGGTGGTATTTAATCACTGCTGGGTTTTTTATTTTTGCGATATAAGTAAAAAAAGAGCTAAACATTTTGAAAAAAACACTTTTTGTTTCTATTATAAAAATTTGCAAATATGTAATTTTTGTTCATACCAATTGATCACACCTGATGTACTGATGACCTATCTCACAGCCTATCTCATTTCTTGAGGGCCTGAAACCCGAGGACAGTACATATACCCTCCAAATGACCCCTTTTTTGTAAAGTAGACAGTCCAATGTATTTAGTAAGAGGCATGGTGAGTAATTTTTTTCCCACAATTCTTGGGAAAATGAAGAGATTGTTATTTATTTTTTTACACAAAATTGTCATATTAACAAGTTATTTCTCACACACAACATATGCACACTTGCACCAATTATACCCCAAAATATATTCTGCTGCTCCTCCTGAGTATGGCGATGCCACATGTGAGACTTTTTTACAGCCTGGCCACATACAGAGGCCCAACATGCAGGAAGCACCATCAGGCGTTCTAGGAGCATAAATTACACATTAAATTTCATTCACACCTATCACATTTTTGAAGGTCCTAGAGCACCAGGACAGTGGAATTACCCACAAAATTACCCCATTTTGGAAAGAAAACACCCCAACGCATATTCTATAAGGCATGGGCTGCAGATAGGTACTCGGGTAGTCTAATGGGCTACAGATAGGTACTCGGGTAGTCCAATGGGTTGGAAACAGGTACTCGGGTACTCTGATGGGCTGCAGGAGTAAGGGAGTGTTCCTGCTCATTTAACAATGTGCCGGTAGGGAAGTGGTTAAAATCCATACCAGACCCAAAGGGTCCCCCCACGCCATTTTTTCTCCATTTTTTTTTTTTTTTTACATACAGGTGCAGAAAAATCGGGCCTTTGGTGTTGGTGGTGCCTAAACACTGAAACCCCTCACAGTTACTCTTGCTAGGCGCAGGAATGGGCCCTGCTGTTAAAAATTTGAGAAAAAAATTTAAATTACATGCACCTGTCAAATAAGTGCAGAAAAATTGGGCCTCTTCTGCATGTTGTGGCTCAATAACAAGGCCAGCATGCCCCGCCTGCAGAGGATGTCCGCGACCACCACTTTTCACTGTAGACACAGAGGCTGCTTGCCCTCTTTTAGTGGCCTGTGAGCATCTGCCTCTCCTTGTTGGCCTTTTGGACATGATGAGGATTTTTTGGGGGGATTTTTAAAACTTTTTATTATAGAGTGTGAGATGGAAATATGGTGCTTGGGTGCAATACTTTTGTGCTTTTATTATAGTTTTTATTTTAATAAAGAAAATAAGGGTGCAGCAATTGTACAGAATTTCTTTTTACTGCTGCTACAAAAAAAACTAAAATAAAATAAATGTAAAAAAATATAAGAAAGGCCAAAAAAAACAAACAGTGGTGATGCAGAAGGTAGACCACTTGTGCTTCCGGGACTCGTGGATAGCGATGACGCCAGCACTGATGTCATTGTGGGTGTTTTGTGTTTATGCCGGCCGACGATCTTTTTGCGGATACCTGATCTTTTGGTGGATACCTGATTACCCCTGGCGGGGTAATCAGCCAAAAGTGTTACTGGCCTTTTTGTAATAAAGACATCCAATTGCTGGTAAGCAGGCATTTTTCCTACACTTTAGGTGGCGATGATTCGTGGTCAATCACACAGGTGGACTATTTAAACACTAAGTGACACCTTGATTGAGATCCACGAATGAAGTGTTGCCTGTGAGTGCAACTGAATATTAGTTTTTTCATATGATTGGGACTTTTGTGTTTATGTTATTATCTATCACTTTGTGAGATTTATTATCATTTGTGGTTAACGCGACTCTGTTCTATACCAATGTTTGTTTTATGTGCCGATAACACACAGTAGAGTTGCTGCTTATTTATTTACTACTTGTTGAATTTGTTTGGATCAATTTCAAGTGCGTTTTTTTTTTCCCCGTTTAAGAACACCATATTATATACTGTACACTACACTGTGTTAAGTACTCTACACTGTATTATATACTGTACACTACACTGTATTATATATTCTACACTACACTGTGTTATATACTGTACACTACACTGTGTTATATACTCTACACTGACTGCACACACAATCCACTAACTAGCCTGCCCAATCTCCATTCATAAACACTGTACACGGCTGCTGTGTAAGCAACCTTATATAGTGTGGGGCGTGGACTTAGCCCCTGAGCCAAGATTGGCCAAAGGCACCCTGCCTTTGGCCAATCATGGCTCTCACAGCACATTGCGCTGTGATTGGCCAAAGCATACAGGTCAGGGGCGTTCTTTGGCCAATCAGCAGACATCAATGCACTGCGATCTCGCAGTGCATTGTGGGGCGATCCGTGGCCGATGAACATCCCGCGAGTGCCCCATTTGTTAGTTTGTTCTACGAACATCAAGCCCAACTCTATTTGTGACATAGAGTAGACCTTTCCAAACCAAGCACCACTAACAGAGTGTAACGCTCCCAACTGTCCCTCATTTGGAGAGATTCGTTAATACCACATTTCATGAAGCTGAACAGTTTCAGTTTCACTGCCCTCAAAACAGTATGTAGGCTCACACCAGAGGTTTCTTGTACAGGTATTTTACTTTTGGACATAGAGTAGACCTTTCCAGTTCAAGCATCACTAACAGAGTGTAAAGCTCCCAACTGTCCCTCATTTGGAGTAACTGTCCCTCTTTTTGGAACCAAATCTTACCTTTCGTTCTTTTTTTAGTTTTGTATTTTAATTTTATGTATGTATAAACTTTAAAAAATACACTTTAAGTGTATGTCAGGTCAAAGTGTTTTTTTCTTGTTTTAGATATAGCATGGAAGTATGTCGTACTCCTGTCAGGTTTTACTGCTATCTGGAGCTCCATTAGAGAGATTTCACCTCACTTCTGGTCCTGCTGACAATGCAACAGCTTCACCAGACAAGAAGTGTGGGAAAACTTATAATATTGTAGGTGACAGACAGAAATAAAAGTCTGACACAATGGCTGGTCTTCCCCTACATTACCAAGGAAAAGCATTTTTATTTCTGACTGTGTTGCTGTTGAAAAGTTCTCTTCACTTCCTGTCTATTAACATGTTGTCAGCAGGACAGAAGTGAGAATAAATCTTTTTTAGTGTATCCTCCTTAGCAGTACAGACCTGACAGTTGTAACCCTTCACCAATCTATTCAAAACTAAAAATGTTTTATTTTCCCTGGACCTACGCATTAACTGACAAAACTGTTATACTATACTAAAATGTTTTTCCAATTTCAGCATTGTGGCATTTGTCAATTTGAAAGCCATTTAAGACCAGGGCTACAGTATTCTGAATTTCTCACATATATGTAAAAATCTGCATAAAAATGAAAAAAAACTTAGAACCCCCAAATATTATATATATATACAGTTGTGCTCATAAGTTTACATACGCTGGCAGAATTTAGGATTTCTTGGTCATTTTTCAGAGAATATGAATGATAACACAAAAATGTTTCTTTCACTCATGGTTAGTGTTTGGCTGAAGCCATTTATTATCAATCAACTGTGTTTACTCTTTTTAAATCATAATCACAACAGAAACTACCCAAATGACCCTGATCAAAAGTTTGCATACCCCAGTTCTTAATACCGTGTATTGCCCCCTTTAACATCAATAACAGCTTGAAGTCTTTTGTGGTATTTGTGGATGAGGCTCTTTATTTTCTCAGATTGTAAAGCTGCCCATTCCTCTTGGCAAAAAGCCTCCAGTTCCTGTAAATTCTTGGGTTGTCTTTCATGAACTGCACATTTGAGATCTCCCCAGAGTGGCTCAATGATATTGAGGTCAGGAGACTGAGATGGCCACTCCAGAACCTTCATTTTATTCTGCTGTAGCCAATGACAGGTTGACTTGGCCTTGGCCGTGTTTTAGATCATTGTCATGTTGAAATGTCCAAGTACGTCCCATGCACAGCTTCCTGGCTGATGAAAGCAAATGTTCCTCCAGTATTTTTTGATAACATACTGTATTCATCTTGTAATCAATTTTGACCAAATTTCCTGTGCCTTTATAGCTCACACATCCCCATAACATCAGCGATCCACCTCTGTGTTTCACAGTAGGAATGGTATACCTTTCATCATAGGCCTTGTTGACTCCTCTCCAAATGTAGCGTTTATGGTTGTGGCCAAAAAGCTCAATTTTGGTCTCATCCCTCCAAATGACTTTGTGCCAGAAGGTTTGAGGCTTGTCTCTGTGCTGTTTGGCGCATTGTAAGCAGGATACTTTGTGGCATTTCGACCATTGAGCCCATCTTTCTCCAAGTGCCTCCTTATTGTGCATCTTGAAACAACCACACCACGTTTTCAGAGAGTCCTGTATTTCACTTATTTGTGGGTTTTTCTTTGCATCCCGAACAATTTTCCTGGCAGTTGTGGCTGAAATTTTAGTTCACTTCTTGATTAGAGTTTAAACACTGCTGATTGGCATTCTCAATTCCTTGGATATCTTTTTATATCCCTTTCCTGTTTATACAGTTCAACTACCTTTTCCTGCAGATCCTTTGACAATTCATTTGCTTTCCCCATGACTCAGAATCCAGAAACGTCAGTGCAGCACTGGATGACAGATGCAAGGGCCTGTTAGGAGTCCAGAAACTCATTGACACACACACTAATTACAAGCAAACAGATCACAGGTGAGGATGGTTACCTTTAACAGCCATTCAAACCCCATTGTGTCAACTTGTGTGCACGTTATCTGGCCAAAATCACCAGGGTATGTAAACTTTTGATCAGGGTCATTTGGGTAGTTTCTGTTGTGATTATGATTTAAAAAGAGAAAACACAGTTGATTGATAATAAATGGCTTCAGCCAAACACTAACCATGAGTGAAAGAAACGTTTTTGTGTGATCATTCATATTCTTTGAAAAATGGCCAAGAAATCATAAATTCTGCCAGGGTATGCAAACTTATGAGCACAACTGTATATAAAAGCAGAAACTCTAGAGTGTTGCAACCGTGGGTGTTGCAATTTTTATGTCATCTGGTATTTGTGCAGCGGTTTTTCAAAAATATACTTTAATGACCTGTATTGCACACAAACATAATAAAATACCCAATTTTTTGGTAAAACATAAAAGATGATGCTACGCCGAGTAAATAGATAGCACACATGTCACACTTTAAAATAGCGCACGTCTGTGGAATGGCAATGAACTATGGTGCATTAAATTATCCATGGGCCTTATATAGCCAAAGGCTATATAAGCCTTTACAGGTTACCACGTTAGATTCACAAAGGAGTTCTAGTGCTAGAATTATTGCTCTTGATCTGACATTAGTAGTGATACCTAACATGTGTGCTGTGATCACTATTTACGTATGCATGCGGGACCAAGGTGTGCGTTCGCCTTTGGGCACAAGCATGGTGGGACGGGGAGGGTGGTGGCTTAACTTTTTTTTTTTTAATTTTGCTGTTTATTTTATATTTTTTATTTTTTTTACATTGTCTCTTAAATTTTTTTTTATCAACTTTATTGCTTGGTGGCAAAATTGCCATCCAATTGGTGGCAATTTAGTTATTTCAGTTGTCACCTCAGAGTCTGGACTAGAAGTATCGCCCCCATCTCAAACTAGATAACAGTTTCAATAAAATGGTGGCACTTTTTTATTTTGGCTGCCATCACAGCTCAGAGAGTGCACTTGGGGTGCAACACTGATCCCAATCTGGGTAACAGTTGCTAGAGGCTGTAGTGGGAGGGCACAATAAAATAAGGCACATTTTGTTTATTCAGCTTCTACCACAGTTTAAAGTGTAAACTTTAAAGGGGACCCTCTTTAAACATTACCAATATAAGCTGGCTGACAATTTAGTACCACACTATGTCATTCCAACAGTGTTTTAGGGAGCAAATTTCCTCCCCATTCCATGTGATTATATACCATGCTGCAAAATAGGGTGGATTTGATTGAAACCAAGTCGATTTAACTAGTAAAAAGGTTTGATTTAACTCGATTTAAATCATAATTTTTAAAGAGCAACTGTCATCTCTGTCCCACAGCGGCTCCTCCTCTGACCCGGTGTTGACTCACCGACGGTCCCATTCACTTTAATGGGACCGCTGGTGATGCGGCAGTGACACAACAAGGAGAGGGACGTGGCAGAACCATACTTCACATACCTCTCTAGCTAGTGTCACTATTATTGTCATCATTTAGTATAGCTTAGGCATATTTTACAGAAGACTGAAATAATACTGTGAAATAGATGAATGGCGAGCTGATACAAAGTTTGTGTCTAACATAGTTTAATAATATATACAAAATAAAATGTATCAGTAAACAATCCCATTGTGCTCTGCTTTAGCCGTTATCAACAAGGTTATTGAAAATGAGTTTTCTGAGCATACGGAGCCTTCATGACAAGCTTTCACATTATCTTTGCATAAAGGAACTGAACACAATGACTTCCAACACGTATATCATCTGAAAACCAGACTGTGGCATTATTCATGCTATATTGTAAGATTCTCATACTGATGAATGCATTAGAAAACAAAGATCTTTTCTGTAAAGGAGAACACTGCTAAGCACCATTTACCTGTGAACAAAAACAACCATTTCTGAGAAAAACATTGTTCGTGGGCATCCATATACTCAGTAGTGTACATTGAGCTTGTGTTTCCAGACTCAATAAGGGTGATATTTCTGGGTGATATTACATGACACCCAGTTTAATATACCAATTTAAAAAAATGCCCTGATGCAGTTAAAATAAAATAAAAGCCATGCCAGTGCAATGCTCACCTTATCAACAGTGCATATAGAAGCCCTGTAGTAATTCATTTCTGCTACTAGAAGTCACCAGTTTTCCGGGTCAAATGATGGTCAGCGTCATTCAACCCATTTCCTGTAAGCCAAGGGCAACATGGACCCAACATTCAACCACCCAGGACTCACAGAAGAATCCAGCAGAAATTCATCCCTGAATTTGGGCTTTAAATCCCCCCTCTCCAGTAGCAAGTACCAATCTTTCCATGAGACAGCATTAGGTGCCTCATGATTGGTCCATTGCGGTCACATTAGACCAAGAAAGAGTCCATAGCCCTGTGTAAGCTCTTAAAAGTTGGTTTGGAGCTTTTCTTTCACTGATGGGCACTGATGGGGTGGCACTGATGAGGAGGCACTAATATGCATCACTGATAGGCTGCACTGATGGGCACAGATAGGTGGCACTGATGGGCGACACTGATTGACAGGCACTGACGGGCACTGATGAGGCAGCACTAATGGGGTGGCACTGATGAGGAGGCACTAATATGCAGTGCTGATAGGCTGCACTGATGGGCACGGATAGGTGGCACTGATGGGCACTGATAGGCAGCACTGATGGGCGGCACTGATTGGCAGGCACTGATGGGCACTGAAAGGCAGCACTGATTGGTATAACTGATGGGCACGGATTGGCCTCACCGATGGGCACAGATTGGCCTCACTGATGGGCACAGGCTGGTGTCACTGATGGGCATATACTGTTGGGCACAGAGTGGCATCACTAAAGGGCACTGCTGGGGCTGCATTGTAATCAGGGCACTGATCATCAGTGCCGATGCCGCTGATCAGCTCTCCTCGCCTCACACTCTGTCAGTGTGAGGTAAGAAGAGCCTTTTAATGGCACTTCCTTGTTAACATGGAATGTATTATGTGATCAGCTGTGATTGGACACAGCCGATCACATGGGCAAAGACCCAGGAACACGGCACGCCCACGATCGCCATTTCACCGCGGGCGCGAGATCGCGGCTAAACTGGGCAACGTCATATGACGTCACCCCAGAAAGAGATCTGTATCGCTCTGCCATAATTTGATGGTGGGCGGGTAGCAAGTAGTTAAGGTGACAATAAAGAAAATGCTTATTCTGCCAAAAAATAATCCATACACACCCACTGCTTAATGGTCTATTTATCATCAAATTGTTTCATGTTTTTCTGCCTCCTTGTAACATCTCCGGTGAACTCCCAAAACTCTCCTGAACCTGCTCTCAGTAGTACCTTGCACACTACAAACCCCACAGTCCCACATAAGAGGGTGCCTACGCTTTTACATACAGTGGGACCATGGAGAACAAAAGTAGCCACCCTAATAGAAAGTTGGATCACAGCAGCAAAAATAACTACATTTGGAGATTTGGAGAAGGCTGAGAGTAATAGAGGGTACTTTTTTGAGTTAAGAATACATACATGAATAGGATTTATTTTTTTAAACCAGAATTTAGTGTCACTTTAACTTTGCCCTGCATAGGCAAGGAAGGAGTAACCTTAAAGTAGGATGGGAACAGAGAGTACATTATTACAGATGTCTAGTTTAGGACATCAGCTACATTATATTGTAACAGCTCAGCTGGGTTAAAATTGTTTAAAAGTTACATTTAAACATTTCTGTCATTAGGAATTATAAATCAGTTTTGATTGAATCAGATTACTTTCAGTAAAAAAGGTGTAACATTGCCAACCTTGTCTGACCCCTGTGAAAACCATCCCTGGACTGCCCCTTGATAAATGTATTTGGGCATTCCAGAAGAAGTGAGCAGCATCTAGACATAAACAGCACGAAGCCAGAAATATAAGGCAATTTATCAGCACTGGAGAAAAGCCAAGTCAAATTATTTCAGCAAGCTCCACACACTGCTGAAATTGAAAACTCCAGCAATCTCGTTCCTTTGAGGTAAAATTGTGCTAATAACCAAAAAACTCTGAGAAGGATTTGGTTTCATTAACTAAGCAGTGCTCACAGCATGAAGCTGAGTGTGTGAGACAGGAAACTGTAAATTATCATCTCTGGGTCCATATGTACACATGTTCCTGTTTTAAACATTCATTAAAAAGGCTCCTGAGCCTGGTCGTTGCACAGAAGGGAGAAGACAGTCCCTCTGGTCTGGTCTAGAAAGTACTAGCTTAATAAATCTGAGCTTGTTAGTTTGAACACTATGCCCTTTCCATGTGCCAGAACAGCCTTTGTGCTGTCATCCAATTTAGGTCACACTTCTATCATTGTGCATTCTAAGCTACTGATACAATGTAAGCTAAAATACCTTGTTTAAAGTGGAACGCCTCCCGAAGCTTGATTTAATGGAATGGGACAGAATTCGAATCCCGCAGGATCTCTGCTGTTGTCTCTGAGACAGGATACAGTTTACTACTTCCTTATCTGGCTGGAACAATGGGGACTAAGCTTCAAGCCAAAAAAGTTGCTCTAGAATCGATACGCAATGCATTTATTCCCAGGCTGATGACATAACAACAGCAGAAATTTTCAAACAGTTGGAGATTTCCCCTTGGTTCACAGGCAAACAGCTAAATACAAGGATGCAATGCATATAATGGACCTGTCTTTCTAAAAGATTAACATTTCTGTTCATCTAATCCTGAGATTCATTCAGTTCTCCCACATCACACAGCCTTGTCTGGAAGGCCAAAAGACCTGCTGCAATTCAATAACACGTATAAGTCTCCTTCCCACCTGTACCATGGAACTGGACAGACAGCACACTGCTATGATCTTCTCTGTGTCACTCTGCTTTCTATTCCTGTCCAGCATATTTCTTGTTAGCACATGAGCACAATGGCACAAGTGATAAGCTCCTTGTGCTGCTTCTCTCTATCCCAATCTGAGTTCTGTTGAACATGGGACAGCAGGAGGCATTAAAGTGGTTCTAAAGCCATAGTGTTTTACACCTTATTGCATTCTATGCATTAAGGTGAAAAACCTTTTGCGCTGCAGGCCCCCCCCCCCCCCCGCCCTCCCCACTTTATCTTACCTGAGCCCAATTCACTCCAGCAATGCGCATGAGAGCAGCAGCTCCCACCGCTGTCTCCCTCCTCATTGAGCAGGTTGATAGCAGCAGGAGCCATTGGCTCCCGCTGCTGTCAATCAAAAGCTATGACACGGGAGTGGGGAGCGGGGCTGAGTCCCACTGTCTGTGTCAATAAATACAGCAGCGGGACTCAGGAGCGTAGGACACACAGGTGCCCCCATGGAAAGCGGCTTTCCATGGGGGGCACCCACTGAAGAGGAGGGGCCTCAATCTCCGGTGTGGGACCTCAACAGAAGAGGATTGAGGCTGCTCTGTGCAAAACCATTGCACAGAGCAGGTAAATGTAACATGTTTGTTATTTTAATTTAAAAAAATGTGTTGATTAAAAGACCTTTTTTTTCTTTAATGTTTGATAGAATAGGGACTCTCTCTAATCATAACAGAAAGCGAGAGGAGAACACTCCAAAAAGACTTGTTAGAGTTAACACAGGGGTAAGGATTCTATCCCAGTCTCCATGTGACATCACTTAGCCAATCACAAGGCCCTTAGTGTTGTCACCTGGGAGAAAAGGAGTAAGTCACATGTTCACACATACCCAGAAGCTGCGGGTATTTCAGTGTGTTCTCAACAGATGCATGAGTGGTGCTGGAAAGAGAAAATACAAGGCCCCCATGCTACCATCAAAAAAATTGTTTGAATTTACCGTTTGTATGATCACCTTGATGTCTGTAACAATTTTCTGCTTATGTTTAAGACCCCTTTCACACTGGCTTTCCAATCAGGTCCACATGTCAGTTTTTAAGACGGACCCGATCGTGCACTCCATTCACTCCTATGGAGCGGTGGATGTAGCAGTGATATGTCCACTGACATACGCTGCTATCCGATCCGGTCTGTGAAATCCAGATGGATGGTGACCCTATTTTCCATCCGTCTGGCGGATCGGATGAAAATGGACAGGCGGTCCGTTTTCAACCAATCTCCCCATAGAGGAGAGAGAGGCTCTGACAGGTCCATCACTGCACAGTGAGCAGAGACAGACCTGTCATCTGCCTGCTCAGCAGGAATCAGCAGAGGCGGGCGGAAGGCCCATGTGAGAGGACCCTTACTGTTGTTTGTACATTTGTGAAAGAATACAGATTTTAAAAAAAAGTTTGTAATAATATGGAAATTTGAATTATAATACTTTGTCTGTATTAGCCACAATAAAGTGTAAAGTGTGTCTCAAAACCGACCGCCTAACTGGGAAAATACATCATTACTTTGATGTTTAATACCGGAGTTATGGCTGCAATTAGATGCCTTAACCCCGGTATTACATTTTTCTGCAGCTGCTGCTTTTTCCGCTAAAAGTGATTTGAGTGATTGATAAGCCACTGGATCACTTTTAGAAGCAGTGGGAGGGGTTGACCCTGACCCCCTCCCCCACCCACGCACACACACACACTTTCCGGTGGTTCTCAGGCTTACCTGGCCCACTGGGAAGCCCGTGAACCGATACAGCGGTTGCGGCGGCTGGCCATAGAAATTGGTTGAAAGAAAAATTGGGAGGAGGGCCTCAATAGAGATCCCTCAAGTAATGGATAGTATATGTCCCGTACCTCATCCTAGAAGATAGATTACACAAACACCCTAACATGCTAAATTGGAAGGACTTTGATGGTACCAATGGGGTAAAAAAGTATCAAAAAGATTTATTAATACAAATTTAAAAATATTGAAATGTACACATGTACCACATACATGAAAAACAGGCAGTGTAATGCTTCTCTTAGTGTTGATTCTCATCTAACCCACTGCAGTAGGGAAGGGATAAGGGGTTTTCTTCAGGAAAATTGGAGCCAAACACTAAAATAGGAAATATTGTAAATATCAATTTCAATCTCAATTTGTCAATAAATGTAATGGCTCAATTTTTGTTGCCACATACCTCAGAGTTTATACAAAAAAAACATATAAATGTAGTCACAATTCATGGTCCTCCTACAGCCAGCCACTGCCAACACTCCGGTAATATGGAATAGTCCTTAAAAGATTCTTTAGAGATTCCAAGCTCCCATTCACAAGGTCATTCTTACTGCATATGTTTGATAGCAGTAGCAGGGAAATTACCCAGAATCCTTATCACGCCCCAATAAAAAGTAAAGCATGTCCCAAAATAGAGTGCACCTGTAGGTGCATTCAGTATCACTTACCCAAAACTTTATGATGTGGGTTCCACTAGTCACATGTAGGATGAAATCCAATATGAGAGGTATAGTTGCCTGTTGTTTTCCATGTCTGTGGTATATGTGTTCATTTCAATATTTTTAAATTTGTATTAATAAATCTTTTTGATACTTTCTTACCCCATTGGTACCGTCAAAGTCCTTCCAATTTAGCATGTTAGGGTTGTTTGTGTAGGCCATAGACATTAGCAGAGAAAAGATGGCCTCCACTCATCTCTATGACCTAGGAGGCCTGGAGCAACGTCATGATATTACTTCCAGTTCATGGCCGATGTAAACGGACACAAAGGAAATTTATTTTTAAAGCATTAGATCAATGTTTTTTTTTTTTTTTATGCTTTTCATTGTGGAGGAGAGATGTGGGATATTATTGACCCCAGATCTCTCCATAAAGAGGACCTGCCATGCCTTATTTCTATCACAAGGGATGTTTACATTTCTTGTGATAGAAATAAAATTGAACACAAAAAAAAAAACGTAAAGGGACAAGGTTAAAACAAGTAAAAAAATAAATAATAATAAAAAAATATTTTAAAGTGCTTCCACCCCCCCATGCTCGCACGCAGTGGTGAACACATACGTCGGTCATGCCCATATATGTAAACGGTGTTTTAAACTGGTAACCTGTAAAAAAAGTGGCGCTTATGGTGATTTTTGAGTACCGTAGTTTGATGCCATTCCATGAGCATGCACAATTTTAAAGCATGACATGTTAGGTATCAATTTACTTGATGTAACATCGTCTTTCATAATGTTTGGGGGTTCTAAGTAATTTTCGAGCAAAAAAAAACCCTGATTTTTACTTGAAAACAAAAAGTGCCAGAATAATCACACCAGGGAAAAATGCACCCACAGTAAGTCAAACTAGGCCCAGTCATCTACCCTTAATTTAGAGGATAAGCCATTGATGAGCCCTGTCAGCCAGTGGATCTAAAAAAATGAACTGTCTTTTATAAACTGGAATGACAGGGGAATGTGATAAGAATGGTGTTCCTGACATACAGTAGTAGGACACATACAAGTTTGAAACACAATAAAGTATATTTAAATCTATTTCACCATTAGCACACATGGTAACTTTCATAAATATTTTCAAAAAAGATAAATTTCTTTCTACTGAACACACCCAAATAATATATGCACATAGAACATTATGCTTGGGGTATAAAAAAAGAAAGTATGTCTAGTTGGGGGACAAAAAAACAGTGAACTTGTTCCTTTGCAAGTGAACCCATCACATGAATGAAGACTACTAGCCATCAATTGATTTTAGTACACCAGGTAGCCCATTAATCCTGCGTACCAAATGCATAGGCTCTGGAGCAGAGCTGTTGAATTGAAGGGCTTGACTTTGATGGCGCAGAGGAGGCTTAGTTATATTTAAGAGCAGGACTTGAGGTCAAAGAGGACACTAGGTTTTCCAGGTATACTAAAAATAATTTGAATAATTTGGATGTGCTTGAATACGTGTTTTGGTGCCTGCTATTTAGCCACATTGATAGCTTTGTATCCTTCATCTATGTGAGTAGTTCATTAAAAGCCCAATCCAGGATCAAAAGTAAAATCTAAATTTTGGTTGTTCAGTTTAGAGATCCTTTAAAGGGAATTACACAAATCAGAATACCTGGAATGAAAAGCCACGCCCAGGCTCTCAGAAGGCGTACTAGTTCCAGTTCTTTAAATCTGAATCTGGTAATGTCACTGCATTGGAAGTAATATGTAACCAATTCTCATTCCCTTTTTAATTTTCACTACTGCTTTTCCCAAGGAACTTATATGGGTAATCTACTAATCAAAACATCCTTTAGAATATATACATATGCTGGTTAACACAGCATAGTGCTAAAGCCAATAAGATGCTGACCATCAAGGAACAGATGGCCAAGGCATTCTAACCATAGCTTGCTCCAAGGCAATATGCAATATGCAATACATATAATCCATGTCATAGCTTTCAATTTTTAGGAGGAAAAAATCTGTTTGGGGCAGACAATCCTTTTATCAGGATTTCTTATTAGAAAGAGGTCATATGTGACTACCATGGTGACATCGCTTTTCAAAGTTCTATAAACTGTGAGGGACTGGGAAGCCTTCTGTTCCTCATTAGCTCTCCTTGTTTTCAGTCTACTAATAGTATTATACTACTGTAATGATTTAGAGATTGGGTAGAAATGTTTAGTGCAGTGCCAAATCACTGCATTTACAAAAGAAAAATTAGTGATGACAAAGCACTCGTGGGTTTAGCCAATCATTTTTGCATGATATATGTGGCATGGCAAGAGTGTGACCTTTGTCTACATACTTTGTGTTAAAAAGTGTCCATGTTTCTCATCTCAGAAAGTTGCAATAGTAGGAATAGTAATCCTTGTAGAGGATAGATGGACTAAAGCTGAAAACACCACTGATGTTGGTGAAAACATAATAGGTTCTATAAAACCAACATTGCTGCCATCTAGTTTCCCTTAGAATGGCAGTCCGGAACATCTGCTGCTATTTGCTGGAGTCTATAAAATAAGAATGGAAAAGAATCTGGGGGTCATAGTAGATCACAGACTCAGCAATAGCATGCAATGCCAAGCTGCAGCAAGCAGACTTTAAGCGTGCATTAAAAAGAGTACGTACTAAAGAGATAAAACTATAGTTCTGCCACTTTACAAAAACTTTGGTTCTGCCACATCTTGAGCATGAGGTCCAATTTTGGTCATCAATCCTCAGAACAGATGTGCTCATACAACACCGCTTATAATGGAGCTGAAGGATCTTATTTTCTCTGGAGTTAGAGGAGCTTAAAACCGAGTTCCACCCAAAAGTGGAAGCTCGGCTGATCTGCTTCCTCCCCCCCTCCAGTGCTACATTTAGCACCTTTCAGGGGGAGGGGGGAACGAGTACCTATTTTTGACAGGCACCTGTCCCCACTTCTGGGAGACTGTGCCACAGCGCCGCCCCTCGGAAGTCCAGCCCCCCTTCTCCTTCCTCTGCCGCTGGGCTAGTTAGAAATTGCAGCATGCTTTGCGCAAACGCAGTAGGGAACCAGCTGTGAAGCCGAAAGGCTTCACCGCCACTTTCCCTTACCGCGAATGGCGGCGGCAGCACCGGGTGGCCATTCTGAAAATCGGCTGGGGTGCCAACTTCGCGTGCTCCCTGGACAGGTAAGTGTCCTTGTATTTTAAGTCAGCAGCTACAGTGTCGGAATTAACAAGAACTGTTTGTGCCTGTTCTCCATCTTATCGGCTTAATTAAGGACACTTAAGTAGTATTGCAAGATGGCGATTGTATCCTGCACACACCCAAGCGTTGTTTTTCTTTCTTATAACTATATATGGTAATATTCTAAGATTGTAAGGTTTGCTGACGCAGACATATTTAAATGGGAAAAATATTTAAATGGGGACTGTATCATTTGGAGGAATCTATTTAACATAAGGTCTCTAAATAAGACATGTGGCCACACAATGAAGTTGAACAAGAGATGGTTTAATCTTAATGCAGAACTGCACTGCATCTGAGCACCACAAACCAAAAACACAATTTAATAAATTTTTAATATTTAAGCACAGTCACCCATCCATTAATGTCTCCATGCTTTATTTTGTAGATAAGTCACTTTGAAAACATCCCCTAGCATCTCTAGTGGAGGCCATCTTGAGTAAAGGAAAATAATTAATTTATCATACCATTGCATACTATTATATCTCAGAAGCACTGAACAGAAGAGCAGTACACCTGTTACAGGATGGCACTGGCAATACCCAGAGATTCTTGTGTGGAATAAAGATCAAGACGTATATTCTTGTTGTGGAGACACCACTGTTGTATCTTACTGATGGGGTCACTGAGCTACCCTGGATGCTTGATGGTGAGAGCGTTGGTCATCCTGGAGATATAAAGCGCCTATTATCTCTATAATTAGAGATCACCCCTGTCTGGTAAGATGTTTTATTTTCTGAGGAGCACTTTCTTTGCACTGTAGCACCTTTATACTTTTTGAGCACAGAGCACGTTGAAGGCACATGGACGAATTATGAATTCATAGGTTTTGGACTTCTGAATATGTGATTTGTTGATGCACTTTTTTTTATAACAATTAGTGATTTATATAAATAAATTAATTTATTAAGCTTTCACTGAATTTCTACATGTATATTTTTTAATCATGTGCAGTGATGTGTAATGCTTTAATCATATGTATTGGTTTGTAAAGTGGTCTTCACTTAAAGGGACAGCACACTTTTTTATTTATCAGTATATCAGTAAGATAGTTTGTTAAGATTTTTTTCTGGTTTAGGTTTACTGCTTCTTGTGCCAACTCAAAGTAGTATTGATTTTTTTCATTTTCCTTTTTTTTTAATCCACCCTGTTAGAGGGGGGAAACATTCTGTTCAGTTTTTACATAATATGTTTGTTCAACACCTACTTTACTTTAAATAGTGAATGCTGGTCCTGGCTCCAGAGTTCTCTGTGCCGCTTTTTCAAATGCCGTGAACACTTCACAGGGTACTAGTCATTTAGACAAAGTCAGGCTTTGCAAAAAAAAAAAAAAAAAAACATACAGCAAACCAGGTAAGTGTTGATGCCTCAAGCACTATACGCTTTTTTAATTTAATAGCACTTTAAAGCCAAACTCTGGGAATTATAAAAGAAACTACCCTTGCTATGGGGCTTTTCCCCCTGCAGGGGTTAAATGCCTGTTAACTCTAAAAAAATAAGATGCAATGTTCACCTTATTCCTCACTCTTGTAAGCTATAGCGCTCTTCAGGTTGTGCGAGTCCCTCACTGTCTTCAAGTACAATTCAGGACTTTTGGCCCTGCATAGTAATTAATTATACAGTATTTGAGACCATTGGTCAGAGAAGAGGCTTCGGGGAGGGCTGCTTATGCAGGTGAATGGAGCCTACCGGAGCAAGGTATGAGGTGAGTATTACAACTTATTCCTCTACCCCCTAGAGTTACTAAGCATTTAACCCTTAGAGTGTGGGAGGAGGGGGGCACACTGCAGAGGTTTTCCCAGAGTTGAGCTTTAGCTGCTACCTAGATCTGATTCCTGCACACTGGACAGTGCTGATAAAGGAAGGTAAACTGCTCAACCAGCAGGTTGAACTGCATGCTGTGCAATGTGCCAAATATGTGCTTTTGGCTTTGCAATGTGCCAAATATGTGTAAATCATGAAGTTGGCAGCAAAGCATATTGAATCTTTTGGCAGATAAAATGGTAAATAAACAGTATAATTATTTTAATTGTCTTTAGCTGTTTGCCAGCAGTACAGATACAGGTACAAGTATGTCTCTTACTATCCTCCCCAAATCTAATGCCGCGTACAAACGAGCGGACTTCTCGTCGGACTGAACTCCAAAGGACTTTTCGACAGAGTTCCGACGAAACGGACTTGCCTACACATGATCCCACCAAAGTCCGATAACGTGATGACGTACGACCAGACTAGAAAAGGAAGCTCAATAGCCCGTAGCCAATAGCTGCCCTTGCGTTATTTTTGGTCCATCGGAATAGCATACAGACGAACGTTTTTTTCAATAGGAATCGAGTCCGTCGGAAAGATTTGAAACATGTTCTATTTCTAAGGTCTGTCAGATTTTTCGACAGAAAAGGTCCGATGATCGGAATGTCCGACAGATTTGTTCCGTCGGACCTTTTCTGCCGGGAAGTCTGCTCGTGTGTACGCAGCATTACACTATATTCTCAACTTGACAGCTTGTGTATTATATGTGCAAAAACACTTCTTGCTCCTCTAATGCTCATATATTAATAGATGATGTTTTGATTTCCTCTAGTATTCTTTGTACATAGGAAAAGAATTGACTTCAATGAATCTTACAGTTGGCATTGCAAATGCCAGCTGCACTTGGTCCTTTCTGTCCTGTATAATTAAAACTAATACCAACTAAAACAAAGCATGTGAAGCCTGTGACAATTTCAGCCTTAGAACCCAACCTTGAAGAGCTATTTACACAGCTTTATAACCAGCTGTCTATAAAATAAGAGCAAACTGGCAGGATGCAGCTGTTTGCCTTTCTGTACAGAAGCCATAAGTTAAGGGGAAGCTGAGAAAAGAATGCATGTGCCATGATTTATATGTACACAAGCCAGACAACATGATTTATGCTATATATATATAGATATATATATATATCTATATATATATATCAGGGACGTGCAGTCAGGGGAGGGCCTCACCTGCCATGAACATTAAAAAAAAATCGAGCTTCGAGGGTGGTAGCTCGGCAACCTGGGGTCATGGAGTCATGGAGACCCCAAATTTTGTGAGAATATAGCCTAAGTGCTACTCCACCCACTTGGGGCTCCTACGACCTATGGTTCCAGAGATATGGGGCTCCTTGCGCAGCCTGTCAGAAACGAAATACAGAGCGGCCACTTTAAATACAAGCTTGCACACTCTGTTTGCAGCAGACTGAGAGGATGAGCTCACAGTGCCTCTCCTCACTTCTTGTTAGAGGCACTGAGCTCAATAAACAGCTTGGAGTCTTGGACCAATGGTAAAGTACCAGTGGTCCTGGCTGTCCAATAAAAATGGTGCAGTGGAGGCTGGCCTCTTACTGCAGTGTCATAGAAGGGGCATGTGCCTAAAAATCAAATGCTCCCTTCCAGCCCAGCCCTCTTAACTATTTGCGCAGTAATTTTTTAAAAGCGTTTTTTTGGGGAAAAAACTGTTTCATTAATTAAATAAAACAACACTTTTTTGTATAATGTGAAAGATGATTTTACACCGTGTAAATAAATACCTAACATGTCACACTTTAAAATTGAGCACACTTGTGGAATGGCGGCAAACCTCAGTACTTATAAATTTACATTTTTTTACAGGTTACACATTTAGAGTTAGGGACTACTGCTAGAATTATTGCTCTCGCTCTAACGATTGCGGCATATGTAACCTGTGTATATCTGGCTCTGATACTAGCCAGTGCCTCACCAGCCACTGACCTCACCGCACATTCCTGATATATATATATATATATATATATATATATATATATATATATATATATATATACATACACTTGATGATTCTGTGGTTCTGCTCTATGCGCACTATTTTTAATATGCTTGAAAGTCTTTACCACTGAATTTGCTAGCAATTTTTTTATGAGGTAGGTCATCAGATCTTTTTTCAACCCTCCTCAATTACTCAGCATGCTGAATTTGAAAACACATGAGTAAAGCCACTCTGCACACACATAGTAGGGCCAATTTAGACAGGTGCCAATGAAAGCGGAGTCTTGCCCGCCCCTTCAAAGATTAAAAGTCAGCAGCTACACATACTGTAGCTGCTGACTTTTAACATTAGGACTCTTATCGGCTGGTCAGGTGATGCCGCCACCAGTAAGGGAACCTGGCAGTGTAGCCTTTCGGCTTCATGACTGGGTCCCTACTGCGCATGCGTGAAACTCGCTCTCTCACTGGCCCGGCAGAAGGGGAGGGAGGAGGGGGGCCGAGCTGCTGATGTAAATCGCAGAGGCCCGGTCTCCCGGAAGTGGGGGAAAGGGTCCCCCCCCCCCCGATAGGTACCAAATGTGGTCCAGGAGGTGGGGAGGAATCAGATAAGTGAAGGTTCCACTCTTGGACGGAACTCCGCTTCAACGTACCAGTAAATGACTTGATACTAACACTTAAACTTCATTAATTTAACCTCCCTGGCGGTATGATTATTTCAGATTTTTGCGTCTCAAAGCAGTACAATTATTTTGCATAGAAATTTGGTGTTTTATATTGTAGGTCTGTAATTCTTAGCAATAACACACTTAGATCTGTCCACCAAGAGTCTAGGAGATATTCTGGGTATGATGGAGTTTGAAACACAAAATCATAAATGATAATATAATAAATAAATATAAATAATTAAAAAAAATAATAATATAATAATAATAAAAATACATTTCCCCACGATTCACTATCACTCAATTCTGCAAGTGTTTTAAATTTACTATCGCTGTTTTCTAGCTGGCCTAAAGCCACTTTTGACGTAAAGGGACACTTCACATTTTTTTAATTTGCCGCCAGGCTCCGCCCCCGTGCGTCGCGACGCTCACAGGGAACGGAGCCTGGCACAGAGAGGTTTCGGGCAGAGGACAGAGCCCGCAGACAGCGCGGGGGGACATCGCAGGATCCTGGGGACAAGGTAAGTAACCTGCACCAGGATCCTGAGATGTAATCCTGAGTGTGGCTCGGGGTTACCGCTAATGGTGCTGAAATTTAACCCCGAGCCACACCCGGGAATACTGTCAGGGAGGTTAAAGCAGAGGTCTGCTTAAAATGCCCATCACAACTGTATGAGAATGAGAAGTGACCTGAATACTGTACAAAGCCATCATGGCTCCCTTTAACTTACAAGTCAATCAGTCTGTCACCACAAAGGCCTCCAGCAAGATTTATTTTGAAATGGTGTCTTATGGGCCAGTCCTATTATTTGAAGCCGAAATAAATTTACTTAGATATTAAATTGCCAAAATGGTCAAGGTGTGATACAAGCAAAGCAATGGTATGTATGTATTGTTCTCATAGGACCATTGCCAAGCACTGTGTTCAAATCGCACTGCCCTTGAGATCAGCAGAGGTTGTCAGTGCAATGCTAATGACACCCCGAATACAGGTCACAAAAGCAGTATGTTTGCCTGCACCCGATCACATGGTACAACTTGACCATACAATTTGGTTGCAGTGTGTTTATAAAATTGGTGCATGCACTACTTTGGAGTGATGTGGTGGAATTTGAGCCCTTTCAAAATAAATGGGCTCAAATTGCACCACGCTGAATCGCAAGTCAATTGCACAGGAATGCAGTGTGTCTCCTTGGCGATTCATAAGCTATCATAGTGTTTACCAGGGATAAGTACTGAACTTTCAAATTGGTCAGCTTTGGTCATAACTATAGATGACAATAGTTGTTACAGGTGGTGCCACTATGCCAAACCACATTATTTTCAGGCAGCCCAATTTACAGGTACTGTATAGTCACCTTTAGGTCTTGTTCACATGTGCTTCAACTCGTATAAGAGCTTTTAAAAAGCATTACCAAAGCATTTGCCAAGCTTTGTTGAAGCTTCCAAGGTACCATTCAGTTCCAGTTTGGGAATGTTAAACACAGATGTAAAGGTTAGTTTGTTTTTTTTTTTTTTGTTTTTTTTAATTACAAACATGGCATACTTACCTTCTCTGTGCAAGGGTTTTGCACAGAGCGACCCCGATCCTCCTCTTCTGGGGTCCTCCAGCTGGCTCCTCCTTTTCTCGAGTGTCCCCACGGAGAGCCGCTTTCCATGGGGCCACGTGTGCGGGCGCGCTCTTGAGTCCTGCTGCTGCGTCCACTGACACAGACAGCATGGCTCCTGCTGCTATCAATCTATCCAAAGAGGACCCGAGACAGCAACTGGAGCTGCTGTGCTCCTCCCCGTTGATTGAACGATCGGGTTCAGGTAAGTAGCAGAGGGGCTTTGGGGGGCTGCTGCACTACAGAAGGTTTTCAATGCATTAAGGTGAAAAACCTCGAGGGTTTACAACCCCTTTAACCACTTCAGCCCCGGAAGAATTGGCTGCTCAAGACCAGGCCATTTTTTGCGATACAGCACTGCGTCGCTTTAACTGACAAATGCGCGGTCGTGCGGCGCTGTACCCAAACAAAATTGATGTCCTTTTTTTCCCACAAATAGAGCTTTCTTTTGGTGTTATTTGATCATCTCTGTGGATTTTTTTTTTTTTTTTTGCGCTATAAACAAAAAAAAAGCGACAATTTTGAAAAAAACACAATAACTTGTACTTTTTGCTGTAATAAATAGCCCCAATTTTTTTTTTTAAAAAGCTCATTTTTTCCTCAGTTTAGGCCGATATGTGTTCTTTTACATATTTTTGGTTATAAAAATCGCAAAAAACGTATATTTATTGGTTTGCGCAAAAGTTATAGCGTCTACAAAATAGGGGATAGATTTATCGCATTTTTATTATTATCGGTATTTTTTTTATCGGGACTGCCACATTATGGCAGACATATCGGACACATTTTTTGGGCCATTGGCATTTATACAGCGATCAGTGCTATAAAAATGCACTGATTACCGTGTAAATGTCACTGGCAGGCAAGGGGTTAACACTAGGGGGCGATCAAGGGGTTAACTGTGTTCCCTATGTGTGTGTTCTAACTGTGGGAGGTGGGACTGACTATAGGAGATGAGAGATCGTGGTTCCCAGCTCGCAGGAACTCACGATCTGTCTCTCCTCACAGAACTGGGATGTGTGTGTTTACACACACACGTCCCTGTTCTGCCTCTCGTGCCCGTGATTGCTCGCGGCCGGTGATCATCGTGACTGCCAGTCACGAGCATCGGCACCCCTGCTGTGCAGCGGGCACGCGCTCGAGCCTGCTATCCCGCTTAAAGGGACCGACGTACAGTTTTGACGGTTCGCGAGATCGTGTCGACCTGCAGTATAATGACGGCGGCTGGTCGGCAAGCGGTTAATGAGAATGCTGAGGTTCATGTTAAACTAACTGCTAGAAGGCTGCAGTGTGAACCTAGCCTTAAACTGGTTCTAAAGACAGAAGGTTTTTTTTTTATCTTATGCATCCTATGCATTAAGATAAAAAATTTCTGTGTGCAGCAGCCCCCCTCAACCCCCTCTTGATCCAGCGATGTTGCATGAGAGACTCAGCTGTCCGACAACAAGCAATATTTTGTGTAGCCCAATGATCTATGTATTTAGTTGTAGATGATAACCTTATTTATTGAAGAGACACTGTCACCTTGCCCATTTAGACCAAAGTGACAATGTCTTTTCAAAGAGTCCCCCCCTCCACTGTTACTCACTTTGCCAGCACTTCTCTCACCTTCCTCAGTGGATCTGGGTATGGTGGATCTGGGTATGGTGGATCTGGGTATGGCGCAGCAGTAATGACATTGCTGGTACCATTAAACAGTCATTGGCAGATGTAGAGACACTTCAATAGAAGTCAAGTGGAGCTGGAGGATGGTCACAAGGATGTGGCAACACAAACATTTTTAAAGCTCATTATAATTGGTAAATTTTCTCATTTAATTTTGATATTGCAAATTTCCATTTTGAACTTTTATAAAAATTTGAAAAATTAGCAGTGAAATTGGGTAAAGTGAAAAAAAAAACAGACTGCTTATCTTAAATATGGTTCCTTTGAGTAGATATACTGACCTTTCATTACAGACAAATATGAATCTGCACTAGAGATCCTGTTAGGCATTAGCACTGAAATGGAAATACAGAGATAAGTGAATAAAATATCCAGCAAGTTTAGAATGCTGTGATCTGAAACAAAAATACCACTTTCAGATGTCTGTATACTTGATTTCCCTGTTTGGCTCCCGAAAGTTAAATTACCAAGATACAAAAAAAAAAAAAAACGTTTTTTCCTGTCCTAGTGGGACATCACCTTTAAAACAAAGTGACCATTTGGCTTAAATCTAGAAGCTTATTCATCCCAGCAGTCATTCCAAAGTGAAATAAGAAAAGCTTTACAAAACAAGAAGTGCACATTAGTCATCCTTGCTATTTTTAAACATTCACATTGTGCAAGAAGGAAAAAAACTTTCCAGTTTACATTAAGAGGTCTGCAAGGAACTGGCCTCTCCACACTTTTTACCATCATTAAAACATATCTGACCTGATATTAAACTATCTACGTAATGTATTCCAAGTATGTCTCTACAAACAAATTAGATCTTTCCTCTTAAAGGGAAATGTAGCACACTTTTTTTCTGTAAGCAAATATTTTCCTTAACTGTTTCAACCATCTATGGGTATTCAATGTGGACAACATACTTCTGTATTTTGTAACCGCACTACTTTGCCAAGAGTCTTTATGTTAGAAATACAAGTTCTTAAAGTACAGCGACAGCACATTTTGTTTTGTGGCTTACTGAGTAAAAATGCAGTGGCAAATTAGGGTGGAACTCCAGACAAAACTTTTTTTTTTTTTTTAGTTTTGGACCACTATGAGGTTTTCTATGGACTGTGGCCCCACTGAACTTTCACTTCCTTTGTGGTGACTAGGGAAGTAAGTGTGGGACATACAGTATCCACAATAGGAACATATCAATGCAGACAAAAAGGATTACCTAAAATGTACAACATATTTGGGCTGAAATTCCAAAAACGTATCATGGGTCCTGACTCATATTCCATTGAGGCCCTGACTCATATTCCATTGACAAGGCTTAATTGTATTTACTCTAATGTTTTACTGATATCTATTTCACTCATCTTTTTTTTCTTATTTGTCCCTACATCTAATCTTTTTTCGTTCTAGTGAAGGAATATTCCGACCATTGTCTTTGAATATCAAGTGCCTAATTTACCATAGAACAAAGGGTCTATGACTGTCTATCAATGAGGAATGTGGGCAACTCCAAAATCAAGGAGCAGTCCAAACCTCATAATTTTTTTATAATAAAAGAATACATTTTAAGTGTATTTATTGTTTAAGTTATATTAAGTTAAGTTTTTCTCCACAACCTATACTGTATATACACATTAGAAACAACCTATTAGATCAAAAATAATATGCCATTATGCTGGTGATTTCTTAACTCAAAAAAGATGGATCTGTACCTGACTTACCCAACATAATTTGGTATGTTAACATGTAAGGGTATACTTCTCATACAGGTCTGCAATTTTCTCAGGAGACAGATCTACAATTGCAGATTTCAAATCTCATACTGCAGCACAACTTTATAGCACATAGATTTGGCAAAGGTGACAATGCATTTTTGCAGTGACCTATGATAAATGTTTAAGGGTCCCCGCTCAGGCTATCAACGTCAGATGAGTTGGATGCTGCTCACCAACAAGGGTGCAGGTTATGTACAGGTCTGTCCAGACCCAAAGCACACTGCAGTAATAGGAAGCGATTGGACACACCTTGCCCAGCCCGAGTGGTTAGCAGTTAAAAGCAGCCCCAGCTAGATTCATCCGCCCACGTCGCCCACATATCCCGCCCCCCACCATGGGGGGATTAATCATGGAAAAAAATAGTGTTCCTATTAATGCATTTTTGCAGCTGGACTCCAATCTCCCAAGCCCTTAAGGCAACAGCTTGACAGAGGTCCCGCTGTTGCTTGCTAGTAGGTGTTAATGACAGAGGAGCTTTATAAAAATACAGGATATTTGTATTTTAAGCAAAGCCCCTTTAAAGCACTTCCATTAATTGGCACTGACTTGATTCTGACTAAGTGTTAAGTTAAGTGATGTAGTAGTGAATCTGTTACCCCCATCACCACTACCACTATAGCAGGCTCAGCTGTAATGGGTCGTGAATAACTATGCACCAATATGGCAGTCTATTTAATAAGGAAATGTAATAATGTTTTTATTTACTAAGAGACCTAGTTAAGACCAACTAGTGATGTATAGTCAAGTGCGGAATGCCCTTTAGATATAAAATCATTCCTGCATTAAGGTGGAGTATTTATTTTACTATATGCAGTAAATAGCAGACACTGATACACCTTTGACAATACTGTAATCCAAAAAATATGAAATGGCCAGGCTTCTCATTTCAAAACAATAGAGCACACACAGAGATTCATATACAGTACACCAAACAACACATACAGCTAGAGTATATAGTTAGATCTCAACAGTGCAAAATATAGCATTTTGGCCTTTGCCCCTCCAGAATCATAAATATATACAGGAAGTTTTTGATCAATGGACATCTTTTCCATTCATTGCCCTTTCTGTTCTAGAGTCTTTTAATGTCTTCAGATATTGTCCACTGACAGTTATCAAAGCATTCCTTAAATGTTTATTGTATCTTTTTACTTTTGAAACTGTAATAGCTCTGATCTGCAACATTTCCTTCATGAGCTTTTGTCAATGAATTAACCTATTGTCCTAAGCCAGCTTGCAATGGAAAGTAGTCATGAAGTATTTAAAGGATACAAATGGATGCATCCAATGTATACCTTTACATGTCAGGAAACGTCCAGCTGCTCATATTAAAAAAATGTGTGTGAATGAAAGAGAATATGTAACTGTCTCAGTAACAGACAATAGTTGCCTATGTGTTATTCCACAAGAGTTAAGTAAAGTTTGTGTTCATGTGGTCATGAAAATGTAAAGAAGACTGTTCTAACAATGCCAACAGACGCAGGCAGAGAATGTTCCAAGCTGAGCATGAATATTGATGTGTATGCAAGCAGGTTGTGCTGTCAGCTGCAATTATGGTGGAGCTCCAGCAAGGCCCAGAGAGAATAGGAGGGTTAACAGGAAATCCGAAGTACAACTCAATGTAAAATGTTTACATTTCAGAAACCTTCTCCTGTCTCTCGAGTTTTTCGAAATGAGCAGTAAATGCGTGCTTTAATAACACAAAATAAGAGAGAGAAAACTGTCTCATTTACTGTCCCTGTTGACAATTAGCAGAGCTTTTGTCGACATTTATTCTTCTGCTTCCCATAATCCAGCTTTAAGTATTAAAACACTACATGTCATTGAACACATCATTATTGGTACCACCCTTCACTGATTCCAAATTAAGTCATATCATTCCCTAAAGCAATAGAAATTCTAAGTAACCTCTGGCATCTACCAGACCTGCAATTAGTTTGCGTAAAACATAACCTGAGCGCTCAGGCATTCTAATTAGGCTGCATTATTCCTACAGATTTTCCACAACATATTTTACAAATGTCTCTCTCACTGTAGGGTTCCTGCACTACAAATTTAGAGTGGTAATGAAGTCAAATGTTTACTTTTCCTATATCTTACATGTGTTTGATTTTTTTTTGATAAATTTCCTCCTTAGAGCTTAAACTGTCCCGTGGCCTCACTTCTACATTGTCGTTCTATGTGTGCCCCCTGTGCCGATGGGACCTATGAAGTCCTATAGGATTCTCCTTTTTGTGCGTGCTCTCGGTGCAACCATAATTGTATGTGCAGTCGTTTAGAGCGCCGCACACACAGGCAGCATGAGACAAAGCAAAAGCCACCCTCTCTTCCACCTCCATAATGATGATGGACAGTGGCTCAGTGTCCCTCTCAAGCTGTTTCTATGTGTGGCACTCTGAGCAGCTGCATTTACAGTTGTAGCTCTATTTCTATTAAATAAACTATATGTGATCATATTAAAATGAAATTAGTGTTCAGAAGTGTTCAACTCAGTACATATAACATATATAGAAAAATACATTTTTAAACCATGCTGACATACAATGAATCAAAAATTTAAAAAACACAAATTAAAGCTCCAGGAAGTGCCAATAAAACTTCCTTCGTAAGTGCAATCATCCCAGTGAATACACATCATCCTAGTGTCATCAAAGAGCTCTTACTAAAGGCAAATGACCCCCAAAAAGACTGAGTGGTCATATACAGCTTAGTAACACAAGTATGCCCTCCTCCAGACAGGCCTGCAGTTAGAACTCACAGGGCCCCGTACAGCCTAACTGACGTCCCCCCCGAAAATAGCAGAACAATATTTTCACTAACAATACACTAAAATCATAATTAGTGGACACAAACATAACATAACTTACAAAGTTTCAGCTAAATCTAAAAGATAAAACTGTTTTGAGATAAAGTGGTTCCAAACACAGAAGGTTTTTTACCTGTGTGCAGCAGCTCCCCTAATACTTACCTGAGCCCCATCTCGATCCAGCAATGTTGCTCGAGAGCCTTGGCTGTCCAGAACTGTCCCTCCTCATTGGCTGAGACAGCAGTTGGCACCATTGCCTCCTGCTGCTGTCAATCAAAGTCAGTGAGCCAATGAGGAGAGAAAGGGGGCGGGACCCAGCCGTGGCTCCGTGTCTGAATGGACACACAGAGCAGCGGCTCAGCTCAGGTGCCCCCATAGCAAGCTGCTTGCTGTGGGGCACTCAGCAGGAGGGTGGGGACAGGAACGACTCAAGAAGAGGGGGATCTGGGCTGCTCAGTGCAAAACCATTACACAGAGCAGGTAAGTATAACATGTTTGTTATTTTTAAACAACAACAAAAAAAAAAGATTTTGATATAACTTTAATAAAGTTCCGTGTGTAAATGAGGGGACGCACCTAGAACAGCAATCTAGGAGTGCGGCCGGGGGACAGTTTAAAAAGGAAGCTCCAAGGAGAACATTTAAAAAAGAAAACTATCAAATACATGTAACATTATTTTATTAGTATCTGACTTAGGAAAAAATTGATTTAATACTACTGTAAAGGGAAATTACTGTTAGCTGTGCTCACTAATAGTGATAACATTATGGCATTTAATATGGGGAATCCAGATGTATTTTAAAGGTATGGAATGAACAAAATTCTACACTTTTTTTTAATTGTTATATCGGAATGCCGTGGTCCACATCAACCGTAATATGTTGTTTTTTACTTCATAAAAAAAAGCGAGAAAAAATGGTATCTGCAATTTAAATGGCTACTATGGGCAACATCACCAGCTTTTTTTGTTTGAAATACCTTTTTTTTATAATTTAAGATATCAAGTGTAGAAGCATACAACATAACAAAACAAAAGGTCACAATAAAAGACATCCACACAGGGGTTGTGATAACCAGTAGCAACCTCTAGGATTCTGGTGACCATGTTGGATCTTCGAATAGCTCTGGTCCTAATGATAGAACTTCTCGCAATGCCAGAAGTGGAAATAAAAGGAAAGTGTCCCTGGTATCAACTCATAACTCCATTATATACCTCACAAATATAATATGTCAAGGATACTATGAGTTATCAAGCAGTAGTGCCCTCTTAAATTTCAAATTTAGGCCTGTAATTTTATAATTTTCAACTCTTCAAAGTTAGGTGACACTATGTTGAGTTAAAAAATGAAATGATAAGATAAGAAAATTGAGGCATGCGTGAGTCAGGGACGGAGAAGCATCTGCAAGGCCACAAGATATACATGAACCATCGCCATATTAATGTAATTACCATTCCAAAGAAAAAAAATTTTAAAAAGCGACAGAAAAAAGAACAAAAAACAGCACATAAACCCAAACAACTTGGCACTGTGGTGCCAGCCCAATCCATACCTGTGTACCTCAACATATGAGAGACCAGGGACCTTATCCTATAACAGTCAAACAGGTGACTAGTCACATCCAAAACGCTATGTCCAGTGGAAGAAAAAAGGGGGGGCAGAGGAGAAACAAAGACTCCAAATGAGCAACACTGTCAATTCCAGAGATAACAGAGGGAACATCTGTAGTGTCTCTGACGGTGTAGCTGGGAGCAAGGGTAGGGGTATTAGAGATAATCCTGGGAAGGCACAGTACTAGGCTCCAGTATTATGGGCCCTCCACTTGTCAGAACAAAGCATGGAAAGTTTGAGCCCATCACAGATGGATGCAGCACGAAAATAACCAGGAGTCTTAGGCTCAAAAAAAAAAAAAAAGGATATATCCTTGGTGTGACAACACGTGGGCCTGTTTCTCAGCAGTAACAAGAAAAAAGCGAGCGAATGGTACCTGTAACTTGTAAATAACTGAGGATTAGTAAAGGTGTCAACCAGACACCACCAGACAAAGAAAGAAACTTGAAACTTAACAAGCATCTAGCCAGGTAGAGGCATCTTCAGGAGATCCAAAGAAGCGCATGCGATCACCATCCATGATCCTGAGCCTACTAGTATACAACAGGCTGAACTTAATGCCTTTTTCTCTGAAGCATCTGGAGACCTCCGTAAACGATCTGGACTTCCGGGGAATAATCCTGATTTTAGAATTTTCATACTGGAGACCTGGTTTGTTCTTGGCAGCCGCTAGGACCCGATCGAGATCTCTGTAATTCAGTAGGCGCAGCAGCAAGGGTCTTGCTAGAGCTCCTGGGATCAGTGAAGTAGGGGGAACCTATGGGCCCTCTCTACCACGAAAGTAGGTGGGAGATCTTGTAGGCCAAGGAGTTGTGCCAGGAATGTTTCAGCGAACTCCGTTGATCTGGGGCCTTCCGTGCGCTCTGGTAGGCCCAGGATCCGGGGACCCAGTACGCAGGCTGAGGCGACAGATGTGGAGGAAAAGATGGGATGATAGGATGCCAGCAGGATTGGAGCTGAAGCGCCACACATCCATCCTCGTTCACATCCCGGCCATGCCCCCAACGTCACCAGTTTTACTTAAGGTTCATGCACACTGGACGCTCCCTAGATGCCTTTCTCCTGGCAGCAGAAAAATGCTGGATGCTGGTAAATGTATGTACCGCCTTTAGACACGTTTAGCAGCGTCAAGCACTTGAGTCTTAATTAATTTCATTGGCCGGAATAAATAGTTTATTCTGGACACTGAAATGAATTAATGCTCGAATGGTAAACGTACCTAGCGCTTACACACATTTTCGCCGTGTCTAGTGTTTTTCTGCCAATACTCTCCTCTCCTAAATGTGATTCTTCTGCATCCAGTTCAAGAGAGAAGCATTTACTGCCTCTAAATGATGCTGCTTCTAAACTCTGGTAAAAGCCTACAAGGTTGATTTACTAAAGGCAAATAGACTGTGCACTCTGCAAGTGCAGTTGCTCCAGAGCTTAGTAAATGACTTCTGCTTCTGCTGACCTCCATCATCCAATCATGTGCAAGAAAAAATGATAGTTTTTTTTTCTTTTCCTTGCACATGATTGGGTATTCCTTGCAAGGTGATGCTTTACCTAATTTACTAAGCTCTGGAGCAATTGCACTTTCAGAGTGTAACTGCATTTTGCAAAGTGCACAGTCTATTTGCATTTAGTGAATCAACCATGCATGTGTTGCATAGGGGTCGATTTACTAAAACTGGAGATTGCAAAATCTAGTGAAGCTGTGCATGGTAGCCAATCAGCTTCTAATTTAAGCTTGTTCAATTAAACTTTGACAAAAAAAACTGGAAGCTGGTTTTTATGCAGCGCTGCACCAGAGTTTGCACTTTCAAGTTTTAGTAAATCAACCCTATAGGCTTTTATTGAGCTGTGTTCAGGGGCTTTGGCAAACAATGCCAAAAGCTCCAAAAATGTGAGTTTAGGAGTAGCAGTGTGCATAAGGCCTAAGTCTGCATTATTAGAGACTATTGTTCTAAATAACTTGGATTTCTGTACAGCCTTAACAATTTCAAATGCTCTTGAAAATACTCTTGGGCACATCGCCTGCTGGGCAGTGATATTAACTTATTAAAATGTTCCAATGTCGACAAAATTATTTAAATAGCTACTGAGTACCATCATCTAACCTGAAGCACAGTACATATATTACATATCTTTACCAGCTATTCAGTATGCATAGCTTACAAGAGTGCAGAGGAAATGGGAAATCATTCATACTTTCACACACTAATTTATGTTGCAAATTACGAGAGGAAGGACTCAGAATGTAAAGAACAGAGTGTCCTCCACAACAAATACTTGTGGAAAATACAGACAACTTCCCTACAGGGCTATTTAACGCTAATAAGGTAAGGGAATTACTATTACTCAATGATTCATTGTACAGATAGCAGTGACATTCAACTTACAAGACAGATCACAACAACCTAGGAGTTATTCAAGGTTAAACATCCACTTCATTTAATATCAAGCAATTGTACGTGAATTGCTAGCAGTAAGTCTCAAATGTTCTTATGAAAAATGAAAACACAAACATTTAATAACACTGCTGGAAACAATATACTGATTGTCACTGGGTAACAGTTATCATAACATGCCTCATTAAAGTGGAGTAACACCCAAAAATGGAACTTTCGCTTTAAGTACTGTAAGTACTGGTGATCCCCCAACATGCCACATTTGGCATGTCTTTTTTTTGGGGGGGGGGGGGGGGGCGGGTACCCCGTTTTGACAGGCACCCAGCTCCTACTTGCTCCCCTGGTGCCGCAGCGCCGGAAGGAGATTTCCCTCTCCCTCCCTGCAATCTTCTGGGCACACGACACAGGTCCCAGAAGATTGGCTGGCAATTCACAATGCGCAGCGCGGCTCACGCATGCGCGGTGTGCGCCTGGCTGTAAAGACACAGCTGGGCACCCATAGTTACCATGCTGGCGTCGCGGAGAGGATGGGGAGAGGAGCGAGGCTTTGTGCGCCCCCATCGCTGGATCGTGGGACAGGTGAGTGTCTGCTTATTAAAAGTCAGCAGCTACACTTTTTGTAGCTGCTGACTTATAAACGGATTGAATTCTGTGTTAAACCTCTTGTAAGAGAAATCTCCCTGCTTGTAATGCTGGACCTCCATAAATACTTATCCGATCTGATCCTCTCTGCCAAATCCAGAGGGATTGTGGTCCTATTTTCCAGCCAACTAGCGGATCGTATCGGATTGTATGAAAGCAGACAGGCAGTCCGTTTTCATCTGATTTTCCCATGAAGGAGAACGGGACTGTTTCTGTGTCCGCTCTGCACAGTGAGCGGAGACAGACCTGTCATCTGCCTGCTTAGAAGGGATCAGCGTAGCGATCCCCTGCTGAGCAAGTGGAGTCTGCCAAGTGGAGGCACCCATATGAAAGGGGCCTTAGGTGGACTTCATTGGCAGCATTAACATTGTGGCAATTTGCATTGGGGCTAAGATATAACTGCAAATGCAGATGCAGCACTTTTTTTTTTTTTAATGGGAGGCCATAGTTCTACTTTAAAGTGGATGTAAACCATGAAATTTGAGCTGGGCACATATCTGTAGTGTTTTGTTATCTCTCTTCAAAGCCCTATGTCCCTAGCTTTGTCCTGCTCCATTCCTCTGTTATCAGCCTGACAAGTTCTCCGTCACATATGATAAAAGCAGCCTGAGTTTTGTGTTGGGGAGGTTGCTATAAATAAATTAGCAGAGCCCTGAACAATTCAACGAACGGAGCTGAAAGTCTCTACCTATGAGGAGAGGGGGTGTATGCCTTTCCTCCATTCGGCTGTCTTGGCTATATGCCCAGACTTCACTGCAGTGCTAACCAGGAAGAGAAAATCTGCTAACACAAAGAGCACTTTCTAAAGGAAACATACAGTTGACAGAAGATATACATGTAAAACTTATGTAAGGAGATTTGTTTCATCTCTGTGTATCATCTAAGGCTGTTCACTTCATTGGGTATATGGGCACATGTATGTATACAAACCTGCCAAAAGTGGAGGAAAAACGGGCTGAGAGAGGGAATGTCCCTCCAAAAGAAGGGCAGTTGAGAGTTAACACTACTAAAATACAGCAATATACAGTATGCAAAGGAATTGACAGAGGGCAAATACTCCAATTGTAGGCAGTTATGGAACATGTTTGCATTTGAAGACATTTCTACCCTTTGGATTGCCTACGGTTTCCAGCCGATGATCATTACAGCACCCAGCATTACTACAGCCATTTTCAGGAACATGTGCGTGGGGAATATTATGTTTGGACTTGTTCTGTAGTTTGGAATTTCATTCCAGCAGAGGCACTGTGTTGCCAGCTCAACACAGGGTGGTAGCAGATTTCTGGGAAAGTCAACAAAAATATTTTTCACTTATTGAACAGACATTATTAAACCCTTTCAGCAGTGCATGGGCACAGCACAGGTTAATTTTAGTGTCAGGTGTAGCAAAAAATCAAAAAGCTGATAACTGTTACGTTGTACATCAGCTTAATATGTAATCCTTTACTGCCATGAATTCACTGGCACAAAAGTTAGTGAGCCCATGTATAATATTAACTGCTTCAGCCCTGGACCATTTGGCTGGCCAAAGACCAGAGCAGTTTTTGCGATTCGGCACTGCGTCGCTTTAACTGACAATTGCACGGTCGTGCAAAGTGGCTCCCAAACAAAATTGCTGCCCTTTTTTCCCTACAAATAGAGCTTTCTTTTGGTGGTATTTGATCACCTCTGCGGTTTTTATTTTTTGCGCTATAAACAAAAAAAGAGCGACAATTTTGTTAAAAACACATTATTTTTTACTTTTTGCTATAATAAATATCCCCAAAAAATATATAAAAAAACATTTTTTTTTCCTCAGTTTAGGCCTATACGTATTCTTCTACATATTTTTGGTAAAAAAAATCGCAATAAGCGTATATTGATTTGTTTGCACAAAAGTTATAGCGTCTACAAAATAGGAGATAGTTTTATGGCATTTTTATTAATATTTTTTTTTTTTACTAGTAATGGCGGCGATCAGCGATTTTTATCATGACTGCGACATAATGGCGGATACATCGGACAATTTTGACACATTTTTGGGACCATTGGCATTAATACAGCGATCAGTGCGATTAAAAATGCACTGATTACTGTGAAAATGTCACTGGCAGTGAAGGGGTTAACACTAGGGGGCAGTGAAGGGGTTAATGTGTGTCCTAGGAAGTGTTCTAACTGAAGGGGGATGTGGACTGTGCAGGGAAACTAACAGATCCTCTGTTCATACTCTGTATGAACAGAGGATCTGTCAGTTCTCCCCTCAGAGAACCGGAAACTGTGTGTTTACACACACAGATCCTGGTTCTCCGTGTGCCCCGAGCGATCGCGGCAGCCTGTCGGTGATTGAGACCGCCGGGCACTCGCATCGGCGAGCAGAGGGGTGCACACACACGCCCCCTAGTGGCCACAAACACCTGGCAGTGACCGGCCCCCTAGCCCCCCCTGTTTTACTTACCTGAGCCCCTTCATCTCTTCGGCGGGGATGCGCTGTCCCTCGCGCCATGGGCTCTTGATTGGATAGATTGATAGCAACGCAGCCATTGGCTCCCGCTTCTGTCAATCAAATCCAATGACGCGGGCGCTGGGGGCCGAGTCCAGCATTCGTGTCTGTGAACGCAAATGCTGGACTCTGGAGCACGCCTGCAAAGTAACCCCCTTGGGAGAGCGCTTCTTCTAGGGGGTTATTTGGTGCGGGGAGGAGCCGCGAGAGCTGCCGGGGGACCCCAGAAGAGGATGTTCGGGGGCCACTCTGTGCAAAACGAGCTGCATAGTGAAGGTAAATATGACATGTTTGTTTTTTTTTTTTAAAAAAAGCAATCCTTTACAATCACTTTAAGTTTAGGTAAGGCAAATTTTACAATTTTACAGTTATATTTTTCCAGCTTGGACCAAGTAAGTATGCATGTGTCATACCTATGGGATCCCAGTGGAAGCTGGAATTCACTCTAGTCACCGTGACTAGAGAGATCCTCACTACCTACCAGGTCCTCTACACTTTTGCATTATGAACAAAGGGAGTTGCTTGCTTGGTACAGGAAAAATTCAATTAATCCAAATTATTATTTGATTAAACGCTTGCTGACTGCCTGACTTAGAAGTATGGTGGCAAAGCGGCCTCTCTGCACTGGATCACGTATCTGATACACGATCCAGCTCTTCCAGGTAGGGGGCGTGCGCATGTACAGCCACCGCCCCGGCTGTGCTGTGATTAGTTACAGCACAAGTCGATCAGCGGGTCCAGACCAATGATTGATGTCTGGGACCCGCCGAACGGCGAAGCGGATGACAGGACAGAGCTCTGTGAGTGTAAACAACACAGAGCTCTGTCCTGACAGCGGGAATGTGGGATAAAAACCAGCACAATAGAGATATGAGAGTCAGCGAAGCTGCACACCCCAAGAAAACATGCAAAATAGGAAAGTTCCCCCATAGGGTTTTGTAGCAGCAAAAATAATTGAATCTATAAAGAATTTTTTTTTATTTTTTTAAATCTTTTATTGTATCAATAAAAAACAGCACATCCCTTAGAAAAATCAGCACACAGTAAACACACCAAGCATTGTTAGGCACACAGTTAACACTTTGATTGCCATATAAAGAGGGAGCGATCTCTGTTTCTTCAAAGCAGGGATGGGAAACTAAGAAATCTATTAATAAAAGTAGCACACTTTACACATATTACAAATAGTAAGGCACACATTTAACATCTTGAGCAACATCTTTGGCTTTAAATGCAGTACAAAATTCAGGATACCTGAATGGATGTGCTGACTGACAAGTGTATGTAAATCTCCGGATTAGCACAGAAATACAAAACCTTTGACAGGTGAAAGAGAATCCTACTTAAAATTTGGATTTAGCTGTTTGCTGGGAGTTCAACTTTAACGACACATTGATACAAAAATCCCCATATGGTTTATAGAAGGTGTTTCAGTGATTTCGTAAACAAAATCGTAGAAAAAAAAATTCTGGGAACATTTCTGCAAATTCTAGGACTGTCCCTGAGGGCCTGTAGGTTTGAAAAGTGCCTTATGGTGGCTTTACATGATCCCTTAGTCCTTGAATCAAAGTCCTGAATATCAAGGTTCCATTATCAATACAATATCAAGGGCTCCATTGTTATGAAACAAACCATTGCACCACTATTCAATAGAAAAGTAGATCTATTCCCTGCCAGAACTAACAATAAGTACAAATTGTTCCCTTCTTCTTGTTGGCCTACTTTTTTGTTCCCTTCCTGTTGGCCTACTTTTTTGAAATGTTGATTTGACAGGTTCCACTTAAATTGTACCTGTTTATATACATTTCCCTTACTGATGTGTGCGCACTAGAATTGTGACATTGCTTCTCATTACATAACATCTCAGTGGCATTTATTAGATTTTTTCCCATCTATTCTGCATAAAAGGGAACAGGATCTTCACACTCAATCTACATGAGAAAAGTCAACTCCTATAAAGGGAGCAGTCAGTTTTGTCACACAGGGTGATAGGAAAAATGCTCACAATTGCTTACTTATCATATTCCAGTCATACAAGTCGTACACTATAATTCTGACCTTAATCACTTCTGACAGAATTCTGATGAAAACCTTGTGTCACATGAGTCAACATCACCACAAGAAAAGTAAAATAACTTCTGCTTTCCATCTGACATTCCTGTCAGTAAAAAAGGATCTGTCAGATGGGATACTATATGTAACAGCACTGCAGACCCAAAGACGAATAACAAATATGGCAACTATTTTCGCATCCAAAGGATATGTCATTTTGTTCCGTCAGTCATATAATGTACACATCTGCCACACTGCACAGCCAGGAATATCATGGCATGCTACTACTTCCTGGTTTGGCTTGGAAGCTCCCTGGGTCACCACTCATTGGACAGGGGAGAAGATAGTAATTTATTGTCCATTGGGCTGGCTGTAGCTTAGAAGTGGAGTGGGGACACTAAAATCTGCAAAGCTGAACCAGGTTGCCTGACTAGCTAAGCAGTGTGGCAGAGTTGTATATGAATCACAAGACAGACAAATATTCCCACATGTACAGTATTTCAAGAGTATTTAGCTGTTTGCCTAGAGTTAATTTTTAAGAAGGACAGAAATGTCACAGTACTCTAATCTGAATACTGTTCAGCTAAGGCAGAAAGATGACTGCCAATGACAGATACACAGTTGCCAACCAGGGCAATCATCAAATATGCTTTTCATCAAATATGCTTGTGTATTATTAAGATGAATTGTAGGATAATGTTCTTCATTCTGCATTTAAAATGTAATTCTTCTCATCTTAATCATTGTCATTATGTCTATAGTAAAGGCCATTGTGTTAATGGCAAATAGTACTTTTTAAAGCTATTAAATAGGAATAAGGGATTAAAGCAGACTTCCTCAACCTTTTCAACATGGAGGAACCCTTGAAATAACCTTTCGGTCTCAGGGAACCCCTGTTAAAAATGGCTATATCTATAACTCATGATAAATTCGTGGGATGATCAATGGAAGAGTGCTCCTTACATCTTTGGTCTTGGGGAAGAATTTCCCCCCTACTTATAGCTAAAAAGATCATTGGTGTCACTGGGAACTTATCTGAGAGGCAAAAATCGGTCATTGCTAAAGGAACCCCTAGCAACCTTTGGAGGAACCCTTGGGTTCCACAGAACCCTGGTTGAGAAACCCTGGATTAAAGTATATCTAAGAATCTCTGGTCTTTTATTGCTGTCCATGTCCTCTCTGGGTAGATCCACCCTCTATATTTTACAACTGTCAACGAAATCAATGACAAAAGGGAAAACTTCCAGAAAGGACAGGTTTCCCAGTGCCAGGTGTCTACGAAGGAAATTTTACTTCACTTTAGAGAGATTACCTCTGACTTCTGTAGCTCCAAAAAAGGACAACCAAGTCCATATGGAGTGATTGACCAGTCAAATCTTTTCCTTTACAAACCATGCACACAGGAAATTTGTCACTCACCAAGAATGTATTCAATGATTTCCAATCAAATAGGATAATAGCCTAAAAAATGTATTCAGGAGTCAGAAGGGACTACAAGGCAGCTTATTGTGATTGCTCTTGAATAGGACTTTGAGTCTTGAAGTGGAAGTAAACCCTCCTATCGTTTTCAGCCAAGGAAGCTGCCATCTTTGCCTCTGTTTAATCTTCAACTGCCATGGCGCTGCACATGTGATCCGTTATGACACCAGTCACTGGATGGTTTGACAGTTTGGTTGAGAGTTCAACCAATGTGCAGTTAGCATTCCCGACATGCCAGGAATGTAACTGTGTTTTGAAACTGTTAAATCGATGGGTTTACTTCCACTTTAAAAAGTTTCAAATACTGTAGCTGGCCGGTTTACTTAAAAATACAAACAATATTGATTTAATGCTATATAAGAGGGCTCAGCGACATTGATCACAATCTACTCATTGATCATGGCCTTATGACAGGTAGTTTATAACCCTGCCATCATGAGCGCTGCTAGAATTGAGCACCCAGGCCCATATGCCCTGCCTCTCTTGACTGGTGCCCCAGGAGCTACTGCCACCTATATTCATCTGTAGCTGCCTGACATACTGCTTCCAGGCAGCCACAGTTCTCTATATACACAGACACAAACTGTATATCAGTAGGTTCTTCAGTTATTTAAAAATGTAATGGATTGCTCGGAAACTAGTTATACATAATTAGTTGATGCTGGTAAAAATGTACCCCTATCAAGGGGTACAAGAGATCAGGTAACCTACACCAGGAAACCTTTATAAACATTAAAAGCAATTCTACCATTGGAATAAAAACATTCCTAATAAACCTCCCTTCAAAAACAGACTTTTAATACTTACTTTTCTGTCTGGCTTTGAGTCCAAACTTTGATGGTATCAAGAACTTTAGAGACTGAAAAACATTCTGCATCGCACATACTTGCTGGTGTGCTGGATTCCTGGTCCCCCGGTGTGCACTGTAGATCCTTTTGCCAGCTTCTACGTCACTACTGTGCAGGAGACAGCAGATAAAACCACAGAATGTGGCAGGGTACGCAGGCACCTGACGCACCAAGAAGTGTCAGATGCAAAAGATTCTGCCGGAGTCCATAGCTTTTAAAGACAGCAAATCTCAGACCTGCCGTCTGCCGAGGATATAAACATTAACAGTTTTCTGCAGGGTCTTTTTTAAATGTTTTGACACTTTATAGTGACAAATACTCTTTAAGGCTCTATGCACACTAGCGCTTTTTTTTTTTAAGCTAAAAAAAAAAAACACTGGAAAAAACGCTGGATAAAAATGCTGGCAATAGCTTTTGTAGTAGCGTTTTAGGAGCGTTTAAGAACGTTTAGGAGCGTTAGAGTTGTATTAGCGTTTTTGCAGTAAAAGGGGAAAAAAAGCTCAAAATACACTATTAGTAGTGATTAGGAGCATTTAGGGGTGTTTCTGCTGGAAAAACACTCCATGAAACTCTACAAAAACTAGACGCTGAAGTGCAAAAAAAGCTAATAGCCTAAAGTAGTGTGCATGCACACATAGGATAACACTATTTCGTTTCTAGAAGCAGAAAAAGATGCTAATAACAGCTTCTAGGAGCTTAAAAAAATGCTAGTGTGCTTGGAGCATAATATTTACATTTACAGTTGTTAAAGGAGTTGTAAACCCTCGTGGTTTTTCACCTTAATTCATTATATGCATTAAGGTGAAAAACCTTCTCTAGTGCAGCTGACCCCTAGAGCCCCCCTTTCACTTACCTGAATCCGACGGGGACAAGCACAGCGACTCCAACCGCTGTCTCGGGTCCTCATTGGATAGAATGATAGCAGCGCAGCCATTGGCTCCCGTTGCTGACAAATCCAGTGACAAGGATGCTGGGGGGCGGGGCCAAATGGGTGTCCCCTTGGAATGAGGGGCTCCGAGGGGGCACTCGATGCAGGGAGGAGCCAGAAGCGCCACTGGGGGATCCCAGAAGAGGAGGTTCGGGGCCACTCTGTGCAAAACCCTTGCACAGAGGAGGTAAGTATAACATGTTTGTTTGTTTGTTTTTTTTTTAAACAAACCTTTGCAACCCATTTAAGGTTAAATACAGAAACCAGTCCATCCAGTTCAACATGTGGTGTGTGTGTTTATGTCAATATTAAATCCCATATCCCTGTAATAAAGCACTAGGTTAGCAAAACATGCCCTTGTTGCAATTTTTTAACCCATTAAAACAAAAGAAATGGTTACATTACAGTGACAAGCATGCACAGATGTGTCATCTTATGATTAGATGTATTCTATATGTGATTAGACAAAGACGGGGAAGAAAATCCTTTGCTTTACATACATGGACCAATCATTTAATCAAAAACAACATCTCTATGGATATCTAAAAAATGATGAATGATTTGGACGGAACTAGATTGCCCTGATGTCAGTTGCATCTGTGATCAAATTAATACTGATGGGAAATCCTTTTCTTTACATACATGTATTAATCATCTTGCCAAAAAACAACCTCCATATAGATATCTAAATGAAAACTGATGCATGATTTGAACAGAACTAGTCTACCCCTATGACAGTTGCATTTGTGAGACTTTAATTCAGCACCTGCCATAAGGAATTTGGTTTTATCTGATACACATCAGAACTAGTAGTATATAAAAGACATATTGCTTTTATTTGGGTAGTTAAAAAGTAGGAACATGAAACCTGCTTGTAAACAGTACAGAGCCTACTAATATTTAAGAAAGCCCTCATGACGTCCAGTATATACAGTACTCCCCTTTTAGAATGCTGTGACCACCAGACATAACACATACTGACGATGTTCTGTGTTACAGAATGTGAGCGTTTATACACACAGGAATCCTTGTCAGCACAGCCACAAAGTAAAAATCCCGACATATGGGCTCACTCAGACTCACCGTACTGCATGGAAAACAGTGAAAGCACTCTCACTTAGTACATATTTACAACTACTTTGGCAAAGCTTTGGTGAAACACATTTGTAGTGGGTAACACATACTGTGTTTACATTTACGATTTTGTAAAATAGATTGGTCACAGTTGTTAACGGCATTCTAAAATACTGCAGTCATTTTTACACTTATACAATATTCTTTCAATTATGTTTATGTTTATTTCTTTTATAATTGCTTTAGAAATACTTCCTCTTATGGAATCTACTTGAAATAATCGACAGTCCTTTCAAAGTTGTGAAGATAACAGCTTAATGGAAACATCCATCAATGTTTGTTAACGGTTAATAAAGCTGCACGATTATGGCCAAAATGCGAATCACAATTTTTTTGCTTAGAATAAAGATCACAATTCTCTCACGATTCTCGCGGTGTAACATCATCTTTCACATTATACAAAAAAATTGGACTAACTTTACTGTTTCATTTTTTTTTAATTCATTAAAGTGTATTTTTTCCAAAAATATTGTGTTTGAAAGACCGCTGCGCAAATACAGTGTGACATAAAATATTGCAACAACCGCCATTTTATTCTCTAGGGTCTCTGCTAAAATATATATATATATATATATATATATATATATATATATATATATAAAATGTTTGGGGGTTCTAAGTAATTTTCTAGCAAAAAATACTGATTTGAACATGTAAACAACAAGTGTCAGAAAAAGGTTTAGACTTTAGGTGGTTAAACTGCCCTCATTTACAGACTGAAGTTCATCCCTTTGATCTGAAAGAACAAAATGCTACAATGTTTCTCTTTATATTCGACTAAGCAATGTTGTGATAAACTTGACAGACTGCCTGTTTTTTTTGTTTTGTTCTTTTGACAGCTGTCGGCTGTCCAAAAAATGGAAACGCTATGTTAAGATCGCGAGGGGAGTAGAACCGCAATCTCGATTCAAACATTGATTCTATGTGAATTTATAATATACAGTATATGTGCATGTGGCAGCTAAATTTGCAGATTACATGTGCAAGCTGAGGTTCCTGCTTAGTAAGCCTTTTTCAGCCAGGGTGCCATCTGGGTTCTTCAGAAGTGCCTTGGCAAAATGCCCAAAAATTACCCTAAATTGTCCACAAAATTGTCAACAAGCCCACGGGTGGATCAAGCCTGACGTTTTTTTTTTTTGGTTAAACAAAGCCACATGTTTGTACTGTGTAGCATTAAAACCTTGGGTACTGTGTCTGTTCCAACAAGCAGAAAACAATAGACTTCCTATTGTATGCACAGAAATGCATGAATTGTTGTTTTCCCTCTCCTATTGAGAGGAATGGCAGTTCACACCATTTCTCCTGAAGTATTAGATGGTAGTGTAGCTGTTTGCATTAGTCAAATCACCCCTATGATAAAAGTGTCAGACACAGCATGAAAGAGGGTGGAGCTTAGTTAGAAGTGCAGAAGTGCTTAGTGCAGATGGACCTCCAGAACTTTTATAAAATGCCAAGTTGTGTCAAGGGATGCTGTGATTGACATATACAATGGTGTTGACATAACTGACGTGTCGTAAGGCAAAGTCTATGTGAGGAACAACCTTCTATAGTGAATGCCTAGATAGAAAGATAGAAAGATACAGCCCTTTCACACGTGACTGCTTGTAATTATGAAGTATAGGGACAGTCATGAATGGCCTAATGTTACCCTGATCTAATAATGCAACATTGAAGATCAGGCTGTTTAGGGTTCAACAAATGCATCTTACAAGCAACTGGAATAATTCTTTACTCTTCTTTCCTAGGTAAAGGAAAGAAGTATTAGCACACACATGCACTGCTTCTGTTCACAGGCCAGATTGATAGCTGAGAGGTCAGGCAGATGTCTTCACCTCTGCATTTATGGCCAGTCTAACTTCAAGTTTTTATACAGGTACTACTTGTTAGGCTGCATTCACACCTGAGCGTTTCGTTTTCAGGCAGAAAGTCGCGCGTTTTTACTGCGATTTTGCCTCGATCTTTACCACGTTTTTTGCCACGTTTTTACCACGATTTTGCACAGGTCAAAAGGTCACCAATGTAAAAAGCAGAAAAACGCCTGTAATCTGCCCAAAAAGAAGCTCATGTACTTTCTTGAGCTTCAGGGATTTTGTTTCAGGCTCCAAAAAGCTGAGATCGGAACAGGGGCCATTTAAATGAATGGGATTTTGCTTGTTGGGCGCTTTTCGTGCGTTTTTCTGGTGTTTTAGGAGCTGAAAATGCTCACGTGTGAATGCAGCCTTACAGTCACAGCTTATTCAGTGCTGGCATTGACTGTTGTAGTACAAACCATGAAAGAAAAAAATCTACAGATTCATCATCCAAATGTGTTCGACCAACAAACATCAAAAGGTGACTATTTTGTAGGCCTTTAGAGTATAAAAAAAAAACTATAGAATAGAGACTCTAAACACAAATACAAATACACACTCCACACCCAGAAAAATAGAAAGACAGTACTTACAACCAAAGTACGCACACCCTTGCTAATCGCAAATTTAAAATTTTGTTGCCAAGGCCATGCAACAACAGCTTCATTCCTATACTTGAACGGCAAGTTATTGGTCACTAAAAATAGGCAAATAATAAAAATTATACTGCTATCTATGGCAAGAAGGACTGTTTAAACATTGGCAAACTCATAGAGCTGCTTGGCTATTGAATATTGAAGGTTTTTTCACACCAGAATGCAGTGCGGGAAAGGCGCTTTCAATGCACTTTCCAATACCACAATACACACTGCCTTTGTGATTTGCTGCAAGTGCCAATATATTGTTAACTGTTTCCCAATTGCAGTACCATTGCGGGCACCAGGTCACATGGTTTTCAAAAGTAGTCCATGCTCCACTTTTTGTGATATCCTGTGCAAGATCAGCCAATTCAAATAAATAAGTTTAAAATTGCACTGCAGGGGAACGCACAGAAATCGCATAGGAACACACACCGCATTCCTTTATGATTCTGGTGTGAACCGGCCCTGGAAGAGTACAATTAATGGAAATGGTAAATCATTTAAAGAAAAAACTTATTCTGTAAGGTGACCCTATGGAGGGATAATTGCAGGAGAAACAGATGTCTCAGGCCAATACAAAAATTGCTAATGCACAGTGACTTGTGTTGTTAGTACAGTGCCTTAAAAGTCGCTTCATACCGAAGATATATTTCCTTCCTTTTTTCTTGGCTGTCAATCCCCAGTGAAAGAACATTACAACCGCGTATGGCAATGACTAATATTGGAACACACCATGTATGACATCCTTGGATGTATGGGGTAGAGCAGTAGTAGGAAAGCATGCAAGGTACTTCTATCCTAGGTACCACATAAAAATTATTTCAACATTGGGCTGTACAGGTGGGAAAAAGTTTAAATACTGAGCACCAGCCCCACTGCCAGATCAGGGCTTGCCTTTATAAAAAAAAAAAAAAAAAGATATATGGTAAGTGATACAAATGTGAATTGCTTCTGCTTTATTCAGAGCTCAAAAGGCAGCTGTCCTACTACACATAACATAAAAAGAGTCAACAGGTTAGAAGTTGTCAATATAGATTTTCTATACAAATGGTAATTGCCACTGCTTGATTCAGAGCTCAAAAGGAAACTGTCCCACAACACGTAACATAACAAAAAATTCAACAGGTTAGATGTTGTCAATATAAATGGTTAATAGACATTTCATTTTTTTCTTTATTAGACTGCCTCATTAACCCCAGTATGAGGGCCGGTGTTGAGGATACATTAATACATTTCCCATATGAGATTGAGCAGCCAACACTTTGCTTGGCAGCTGGATCTCAACACCAGCTATCACTTACAGCTCAGGTCCCCACTGACGAGTAGTTCCCATCCATGTGATCACTATGTCAGCTATGTCACAGTGATCATATGCAGGCTAAAGTCTTCACTGACAAAATAAGCCTTCAGCCTGCAGATGAACACTGATCACACACACAGTGGGATCTGCATTTCCACCTATTTAATAGTCTAGCTGTCAGCTACAGTTGGACAAATAAAATGATAATACATTAAATACATTTGAAGTTTTTTCCTTGCATAACGCTACAATAAAATACTTTTTTTTTAAAACAGTTTACCAAATCAAATCTTCGTATGTCCTTATACATACTGTGTATGTTCTTTTAAAAATATATACTACTTATTTAAGTATGCAAATTAACAATAGAGTTATTCCTACTTTAACTAAAACACACCGAAGCTGCCAAATTTGGCCTAGGCATTAATGACCTCTGGTCATGAGGGGGTTACTGAGATGTTGTCTAGGCCTGCAAAATAGTGGTTTCTATTGTATGTATCTCCCAGGTATATCTAAACCACAAAACAGAAAAAAAAGAAATACAAAGTACACATTACACTGCAAGTGTGTTTTGCTGTGATTTCTATGTTACAGGATATACATCTATGAACTGACAGTTGTGACATCCTCATGTAGATTTAAAATGCAACCCATACTGTCATTCTGAGTGACATTCTTTTAACAGAATGAATCTTGCTGTTGACCTCTCCTTCGGAAAATACTTGGCGCTCATTCTCATCCAGTAGCTCCAAAAGTCTCTGACCCTAAACAAATATGGCAGATTAGCGATTTTGACTTCCCTCTGGCTTCACTTACTGCATTCTTGTTTCAGGTCAGTGACTCATAAAGAATCAAAGTCAAAGCCAAAGCACAGCTAGAAAGAGGTCAACAATATCAGCCTTCGTATTTCTGCCTGTAAAGGTTGCTTTCATGACTAAAGGTTCCTTCCTGTCATCATTGTACATGTGACATCCAAGGACCTCAGCTGGTATAGGAAGAGTGCTCACTGGAGACTTGGTCATCTCCAGCCATAGTACACACTTATATATACTGGGAAACAGGACTTGAAAGGTAAGAACAGCCTATAAAGCTCCTCATTAGGGCATCAAAGTGTTGGAAAAGGGAGCATGTTAGTATGAACATGCTCTGTGCTCATACACCCAATGGCAAGTGCAGCTGGAAGAATGTAAATGGAAGAATTATACTATCTTCAAGTGAACCTTTAGAATTGTATTAGTACCTAAGCAGTACCTTGAAATATGCTATTTTGTGTCTTGAATTCCTCCCAAAAATAACAGCCTCATAGATGCATTTTTAGAGTCTGAGATCCCAGGCACTGCCACCTCTGACTGCTAGTCTCAGAAGATTTGGTGGGGGAGTTTAGTGATGTCACTACTGTGCTGCTCACTGCTCTCTTTTCTGGAGGTCTAACACGGGGAAGCAAAGCCCTGCCTCTACCAAGATAGCCACCTCCACACAGAGATACAGTGCAGACACAAGACATGGTAAATCAGTAAGGCTTCATGTACACGGGACGTTTTAAAACCTCCCCTGGATGATGAAACTTGACAGCTAGTAACCAACATTTAAAAACGTTTGTTGTGCTGTGTTTACATGCCACATTTAGCCGCATTTGCGTTTAGAAGCGTTTTTTGCATTGCAAATAGTCAGAAATGTATCTTCATTAAAAATGCCTATAAATAAAATGCGGGTAAACGCGAGTTACCGCAGAGGTGTTTCAAATGCATTTGAACATCCGTCCTGAACGCATTTTTTTTGCTTTCCAAAAAATGCTTCTAACCTCAACTGCCCGGAAAACGACTATAAACGACTCAGTGTACATGTACTGATAAGATAACATAGAGAAGAGATCAGGGGCAGCTGAAAGAAGCACCCAGCTGCTCCTAAACGTCCGTTTACCAGCGGCAGTGTACATGAGGCCTAATGGGGAAGGATCAGCTGCAGCCAGACCACAGGCAATACTAATGACTAGTTCTTTGCCCTCTGCCTCCAGAGTTCATTTCCTAATATTCCTTTCTAAGCTGTGTTTTCCTATCGGATGCAGTCATTGTCCTAGTATTCCCAGCTGTTGTACTGCAAAAGCAAGCTATAATTCAAAAGGTTTTTTACATATTTATATAAAGCCTAGATAAGATACAGACATCTCTGAATTTATAGAACAAAAGGATATGACTTTGCCAACTTGAAGGATTTATAAATAATAGAAATTCTGTGAAGGTTTCAGCCGAAGCATTCCACTACCCAGCACCAAAAGAATAATTTACATATATGCCGCATGAGAGAATGACCACAGAATTACCTACAGCAAAATATCGCTTTGCTCAATAGCCCTCTGTAGTACTGCCATTGCTTGATATTATGACCTAAAGTGAAAAGTGGTTTACATTTGAGCTAAGAACAGTTAAAAAAGTAATAAACCCTTGTTTCCAAAAACATTTCTTTAATTAAATGCATTATTAATGATAGTAGTTCCATTATTTTGTAAGTTTCCTCAGTTTAAAGCTTTATTTACATTTAGGCCCTCTGATTCCTCCTGTATTAAATTGTATTGCAACTGTATTGTCTGCCCTCATGTTGTAAAGCGCTGTGCAAACTGTTGGCGCTATATAAATCCTGTATAATAATTTGTTACAGTTCCAGCATTCTAACATTCTGTCCGGGAGCACACATCCTCTCTTTCTCGATGGCCGTCAGTGGGACTACATGTCTCAAGAGTATCTGCACACATATGGTAATGCCCATCATTACCTATCTGCTGGTCTGGTGAATGCATCTGTGTAGTTCTTAGGGGTGAAGAGCACACACTGCAGTGGCTTCATAGAGCCACCATAGCTGATAGGAGCCACCACAAAAATGTTAGTGTTGTAAGCCAAAAATAAAAATAAAAACGATTCTGTGCATAATGAAAGTGATAGAAAAACAAAAGTATCAAACCAGGTAGTGTTTAGTGTGGCTATGAAATGTACAGATTTCCCAGTTGGGTTTAACACTTCAGAATGAAACATAATAAAGATAAACATCACATCCTGAGCAGGTTTATATTTTCCCACACAAGGCTTTCGTTCTCTTTAGTAGAAGAATGAAGGCCACCACAAACAGCCACTCTAATACACTCTTTATTGCACTGGAAATATAACGTTAATAGGGAACACCAGTATTTTTGCAGAGGTATGTGGATTCCTACATGTAATGTAAAAGTGTATACCAAGCCAAAAACATGTTTTTGTTTTAGACAGGGTAGAGAGGGATTAGAACTCCTGCAGAGTTTTTACTGCCAAATGGGATTTTTCTGTGCCGCTGACAATGGCGCTACCACACAGGGAGTGAGGGAAATTTTTCAACAGGGACACAGACAGAAATATAAATGTAACAGGCATTCTAGCCTTCTTCTACTTAGAAAATATTTTTTTTCTTTCTGTCTGTGTTGTTGCTGTAGAGTTTGCCTTACTTCCTGTGTAGTAAAGCATTGTCACAAGGACAGAAAGTGAGGGGAAATCTCTCTAAAGGAGTCACATATAGCACTAAAACCCTTACAGGGTCTCTATCCCTGCCACCCCAGTCTATCCAAAGAAAAACTGCTCTGGCATGATGTACACTTCAAAGGACAGATTTGCCTTAAAAATGAAACCTAGCCCACCATCCCTAGCCTTCTAATCTGATCTAAGCTGGAACGATACGGCCTGGACGAGAAGGCCTGGCTTGCAGTCTCCGCTCAAATTCATCCCAAAGGTGTTCTATCAGGTTGAGGTCAGGACTCTGTGCAGGTCAGTCATGTTTATCCACCCCAAACTTGCTAATCCATGTCTTTATGGACCTTGCTTTGTGCACTGGTCCAAATCATTTGGTGGAAGGGGGATTATGATGTGGGGTTGTTTTTCAGGGGTTGGGCTTGGCCCCTTAGTTCCAGTTAAGGGAACTCTAAAGGCGTCCGTATACCAAGAGATTTTGGACATATTCATGCTCCCAACTTTGTGGGAACAGTTTGGGGATGGCCCCTTCCTGTCCCAATATGTGCACCAGTACACAAACAAGGTCCATAAAGACATGGATGAGCGAGTTTGGAGTGGAGGAACTTCACTGGTTTGACTTCAACCCGATAGAACATCTTTCGGATGAATTAGAGGGATGAAAAAGGGAAAAAATGTATTTATAATGTTTTTTAAATCTAAACACGAATGTTTTGCCTTTCATTACTACTTCAAACTGAATGCCATGTACAAGTCCTGAGTTTGAGCTGTTGCTGGATATCATACCCCCTTGTATCTTGCTGTGAAGGGTCACTTGCAGCCAGAGGATGTACTCTTGTACTGTGCTGTTGCAAAGTAAATGGCACTCAAGAGAAAGATATGTTTAAAAAGATTAGAAAGTGTTTTTTTATGATGATAATTTAGAATTTAGCTTTAGGTACTGTTCTTTTCAGAGTTTTACTGGAGGTTTAGTAGTAATAGCAAGAGTCCCACAGTGTAAATCTATTAATAATCACATTGCCTGTCGATGTAGATCCACTGTCAATCACAGTGAACAATGCCTTGATGACCCGCCAACACAAACATGAAGACCTGTGCCAACAACCTGCTCCACATGTACTCTGGCTGCAAGTGACAGCTCCTTACCAGGCTGCTCAATATAAAAAAAACAGCCAATGACGCTGGCTGACATAGGTGACCACATATGGTCATGACCAAAAGTGGTCAGTGACTTCATCCAGGATTCCTCGGGTGCCTTGTTCATAAACATAAAGATCTGTCATTTAGCGGCTATAGTTTTTTTTTATCATCACTTTCGCTGAAGTACGTCCTATAGGTGCAGCACTTTACATGTTGGTTTATGACAGCTCCAAGAATGTTATGAATAGGAAATATGTAATTTACTGCTGCCCTTTAAGGATTATTAAATCCTTATCCCCACTGAATGGTATTGTTTTTTTAATTTGCGTGTCCCTTATGGCAGTGCCAAGCTCCCCATACCCATTTTTAACAAATAGCTTGCAAATAGGCCTTGAAAAAAGGGCAGAGAAAATGTACAAGATTCGGCTCCTGTGGACTTGTGTGCTATGTTTGGGGCTCCCGAATTTCAGGCTGGGTTTGCGAATCCTCCTGGGGACCAATCCCAGGCCAGTTCAGTCACCATTTAGTAAGGTCTCCTTCATGCTAGCAATGACATACATATTTTTTTTATGCCTTTATAGGACATTTCTAAGGCTGGGTTTACATCTTTGCAATACGCCAGTGGAAATGGGTTGCTGCGTGTTTTTATTTTTGTTACCGATGCGTTGCAGTAAGGCAGCCTATTCGTTTCAGTGGGCTACTACGGCCTCTAAATTATACCAACTCTTTTCTTTAAATCTTGCCGCACAACAATAAGCTACCATGGTAATAAGTAACCATGCATTGTGGTAAACTGCATTGCATGTGCAATGGCTAGGTGTGTTGGATGCCATTAAGAAATGTTGGCATTGCAGCGCACAACACAGTGTAACGTGTCTTGTGTGATGCAGAAACCTTTGTCCCTTAATGCTGAAGGCCCTAAATGCCAGTGTAACTCGGTAGTGTTTAGACCCGACTAACTTAAGTATGCTATAGACTTTGAGAGGCTGTCCACAGCAGGGCTGGATGCTGACCCTGTCCCTCCCGGGTCCACCAAAATGTTTGGAGGATGGCACTGCAGCTAGATGACCCTGTTTGCAAGGAGTCTTAGAGATATAAAGACTTAGGTGTGCACATAAAGACACGTAAGTAAACCTAAACACATGTAAATGCACACAAAACATGTAAGCACACCTAAACGCAATTAAATGCAGCAGAAATTGATCGGAAAAGCATAACGTTTGTTTCTTTTCCCCAGATAATTCATCCTGTGTTTAAAGTGGAAGCAAAACCTACCTACTGTATAACTTTTCATAAAAATGTTCCTTCCTCCTCTCCCTGCCAATCCTGCCTAACCTGTATAAAGATGTGTGTACTTACCTATTTTTAATTCTCTTCATTCTGGTGATGTGATCCTGCAGCTTCGGTTCCTCTGTATCAGTGAGTGGCTGCTGCAAGGGAGATGAGGGAGCACTGACAACACCTGGACCATGGGAGCCTATAGGGAGACTCCATTCCAGGAATTCCTAGCCGTTATCAAGCAAACAGAGCTGCAGGATCACGTGACTGGACCAGAGCATAAAAATTTGAAAAAAGGGCAGTACACGGATCTTTTTTATACAGGTTAGGTAAGATAGGTAGGGACGAGGAAAGAGAAAACATTTTTAAGAAAAATGATAGTAAGGCTTTTCTTCCACATTAAATAAACCAGAGGCTGATGTTAATGTAGCTAAGTTCCTGAATAACACACCACCCCAATAAACAACAATGTATCTTTGTATAGTTATTTCTGTTTACACACTTGGCACTTCAACCTACAATTCGAGGAAAAGGCTACGATAGCTTTCTTCGCATGTATTATTTCCCCTTAGAAGGCTCTTATTGACATATTAAAGATTTTCTCCATCCCTCTTACAATAGCTTCAGAGTTCCAGCCATGCCTGAATGAAAACTCATATATAGACCATAAATTACAGTCATACAAGTTTCAATTAATACATATGAAGACAGTCAGCACATCTGGAGCCCAGTCACACAGCACAGCTTCTTTTTTTTTTTTTTTTCACTGAAACGTGTCACGTGAATGAGCTTTCAGAGCCTAATACAATATACATTTCCCATCGGACTTTAAAGGCCATACTGTGTAAACCAAAATCATCAATGTTAAGGAGTTTGACAATCTTTATTTACAATATTTGTTAAAAGACATAAAATGACATAACGACTGGTGTACTAAACAATACAATATGTCATAAAATACCCAGAAAGTCCCTAATCAGAGAATGGTTATAGTGTTTCCATAGTGCTTGGCATGTCTGTACTGGTCTCCAAACCTAGACAAACCCTACATGTTTCCAGATATTCTTCTTTCTTTTGGGTATGACATGCATATAACCTCCAACATGCTTCTGATTCCAGAGTTGTCTGGAGTCCTGGTTCTCTAAAAACATGAGCACCTTGGAGGAGATATATGTGATGCATCTAGTCCTTCAAAGAAAGAATCTGTAGATCCCTGAGGCTGCAGCTCCAGTGGCCCCAGTATTTGCATGTCCTCCCTCAGGCAGGTCCTGTTTTGGCTAGTGGTCAGTGACAGGTGGTGAGGAATCCTCATACTCTGGAATGTTTTTAATTTGGCTGCATGTCATACCCACTGTACACCTGAAAAAAAGAAAAAAGAATATCTCAAAATGTGATGGGTTTATCCTAGCTCAGGGGCCAGTATGGACATGCCAAGCACCTATTCCCCCATTAGGGACTTTCTGGGTCCTTGAGCTAGGACAAACACAACGCGTTTTGAGATATTCCTTTTTCTCTTCTTCAGGGACACAATGGGTATGAGATGCAGCCAAATTAAAGCAGTGTTCCAGCTGGGGGAAAAACAATGAAAGTCAGCATCTACAAATACTGTAGCTACTGACTTTTAATATATGGACACTTACCTGTCCAGGGAGCCCACGATGTCGGCACCCCAGCCGATTTTCAGATCAACTCTCAGGTGCTGCCTCCAATCTTCACAGCCAGCTCCCTACTGTGCATGCGCAAAGCGCACTGTGCTTTCCAACTGTCCCAGCGCTGGAGGAGGGAGGGGGGTGAATGTGATACATTCAGTCCTTCTAAAAAAAAAAAGAGAATCTGTAGATCGTTGAGGCTGCACCTCCGGTGGCTCGAGTGTTTGCATATCCTCCCTCAAGTCCTGTTTTGGCTGGTGGTCGGTGACAGGAGGAGAGGCATTCTCATACTCTGGAATGTTTTTAATTTGGATTACAATTTGTGATACGTATATGTAATATCCTTTGTACCCCTGGAGGAAAAAAAAATACCTTGAAACATGTTGGATTTGTTCAGATTTGGAGACCAGTGTGGACATGCCAAGCACTATGGAAACACTATAACCATTCCCCAATTAGGGACTTTCTGAGTATTTTATGACCTATTGTAATGTTTAGTACACCAGCGTTATGTAATTGTATGTCTTTTAACAAATAATGTAAATAAAGATTGTCATACTTTTTAACCTTGATGATTTTGGATTACATATTATGGCCTTTAAAGTTCCATTGGGAAAGGTATGTTGTATTACGTTTTCGATTAGGGATGTTGGTTGTTTCAAAGGCTAGCTACCAACACGTTTTAATCAAAAAAATTGCTGGCCACCCGGTATACTCTTCTGGTTACTCTTTATTGGCTCCATAGTATAAATACTAAATAGCATTTTTACACTGTATTTATACAGTAAAGAGTAACCAGAAGAGTGTACCAGGTGGCCAGCTCTTTTTTTGCTTTGGATTTATCACATGAGGAACTGGACATCCTAGCTTGTGCACCGGTCTTCAGCATGTATGCCTAATGGCCAGCGGTCAAGCTTTGGTATGTTTTTTATTTTCATTACCAACAAATTTTGTTTGCTAGCATTTTCAGAGCCTGTACAAGTGGTAGAATGACATGGCAAGAGACATAAATGGCTTGGTGGAGCCAATGTTTTCACGTAAAGCATATGGCTAATATGTTTGCATTATGGCACCACAGTCAAATAGGGGTGATTGAGAATAACCGTTTTCTGCAATCTAGACAAGTTGTTAATTATAACACTACCTCTGATCACTTGTGCCCAGCAGGGAGAACTCTGTCACTATGGTCTCATAGTACTTGCCTCTAAATGAAGTCTCGCCATCTACTAGAATTACACCTGCAGGGTTCTGAACCATAATGAGTTTGGATAAAAAGATATATTTTTAACATTAAGAAAGATTTATTGGCACACAATATAATTCATTATCAGCAGCAATATTCCCTCAAAAAGAATTCGTTAACAGCTACAGCAGCCAACAACTAGACGGCCTCATTTACATCTGACAGGTTTGCAGCTCAAAGCTCCAAAATGCTCAACATCCAAATCCCCATGTATTACAATGGTGGGTGTTCACATATCAGCTCTCAGATGCCTGGAGCTCAGTGCCCGGCACTCCAAAACCTATATGAGCTTCTTCTGAGGTAGAACAGGCCAGCTTTTGCCCCATAGACTTGAATGGGACTGCCTGAAAATGCGCAAATCAAGTGTTTTTTATCCAGCAAGAACTCCTCTACCTAGTGCTGTCCATTGGCTAAAAAAAAAAAAGGCCTGAAACTTGAATACAAATGTAGAACACTTGAAATGAATTTCTAAAAAACATGTATAGGTGCACAGAAATGCTGAAAAAAATGCGCCTGAAAATGAAATGCAGTCTGAAGTAAAGCCAAATGTTGTTTTGATTTTAGATAGAGTAGGAAATGGTTCAAACTAAGGATTTTTTTATCATCTGTATCTCACTGGAGAGATATCACTTCATTTCCTGGCCTGTACACAAAACAGGAAGTCTTTTAGACTACTTTTTTTTTAAATGAATTACATTAATCAATAAAACATTAAAATGAGTTAACTAAAGGCAATTTCTTTATTTAGTTTTGGATAGAGTTTTGGATAGAGTGGATAAGGATTTGAAAATCTGGAAGGTTGTTATTTCTGTCTGTGCAGAGGAAATTTACCCTCTCTCTTCACTCTGTTTACCATTAATGAAAGAAAAATGTTGTCACCAAAACAGAGCAAATCTTCCAACAGGGACACCAGTTCTGGTGACAACCAGGGATTTACTCTCACTTCCTGTTGTAGCTATGGAACAGGAAGTGAATGGAAATCTCCCTATTGGGACACAGATAGAAGAAAAATGAGAAGGGTTATATCCTTCCCTTACTCTCTCCAAAATGAAAAAAAAAAGTTTTGCCTTTAGAGCTACTTTAATTCCCTCTTTGGGTCCGTTATAATGATAGATCCAATCAGATTTGCCTGTCAGGCTTTGAGGTGGATCTGACTTGAAGCTTAAAGTGTTACTAAAGCCAGGACCCTACATTCACTATATCTGGTCTCCCACAGAATGTGGAAATGCAATTAATTTAGTAAATATAAACTGCTAAATACCTTTTTCTCATAAGCAGTATATTTTTATTTATTTTTTTATTTATTTCAGGTACTTATATAGCGCTGTCAATTTACGCAGCGCTTTACATATTCATTGTACATTCACATCAGTCCCTACCCTCAAGGAGCTTACAATCTAAGGGCCCTAACTCACATTCATACATACTAGGGACAATTTAGACAGGATCCAATTAACCTACCAGCATGTCTTTGGAGTGTGGGAGGAAACCGGAGTATAGCAGTCTTATGACTTCTATGCGTGTTAAAGCTTGTAGGAGGAGTTTACATTCTACTCTGACTGTCCTATGAGGCTGCAGGACCCCTGACCCTCTGTCTGGACAGTGCTGATTGGCCCTGTGCTAATCACGTGCACCCTCCCAAGAAAAAAAAAAACTCTCTAGCAATACACACCGAACTGAGCATGTGCAGAGTGCCCCTAAGATTCTGTTCTATTAGGAGATTAATTGGGGACTGTGGAAGAATGGGAGGATCAGAGAAGACAGAATCAAACAGCCATTTTACACAATGCAGAGGATTAACCCCTTAGGTTCCACAGTGAGTATAACAAGCATGCTTTACTGCATATACAGACTGATTTTACTGTTGTGGGTTAAGTAACACTTTAATGGGCAGCACAGTGGTACAGTGGATAGCACTTTCGCCAAGCAGTAAGAAGGGTCGTTGGTTCGAATCCCACCCACGACACTACCTGCCTGGAGTTTGCATGTTCTCCCTGTGCCTGCGTGGATTTCCTCCGGGTACTCCGGTTTCCTCCCACACTCCAAAGACATGCTGGTAGGTTAATTGGATCCTGTCTAAATTGTCCCTAGTATGTATGAATGTGAGTTAGGGACCTTAGATTGTAAGCTCCTTGAGGGTAGGGACTGATGTGAATGTACAATGTATATGTAAAGCGCTGCGTAAATTGATGGCGCTATATAAGTACCTGAAATAAATAAATAAATAAATGTCAGTCTATGGGCAGATCCCCTTGCTGATGGAGGAAAGTCCATCTGTCTGAAAGAGGCCTTATGCTGTGTACACGCGGTTGGACTTTTCAGCTAAAAAAGTCCGACAGCCTGTCTGACAGACTTTCGACAGACTTTCGATGGACTTTTGGCGGACTTTCAACGGACTTTCTAACGACCGGACTTGCCTACACACGATCACACCAAAGTCTGATGGATTCGTACTTGATGACGTACACTGGACTAAAATAAGGAAGTTGATAGCCAGTGGCCAATAGCTGCCCTAGCATGGGTTTTTGTTCGCTGGATTTGGTCCGTCGGCGTCCGTCAGATCAGTCCGGTCGAAAAGTCTGACCGTGTGTACGCCCCATTAGACCAGGGTTTCTCATGGTTAATCAACCAGGGATTCATGGAACCCTAGGGATCCTTCAGCAATGAACAAATCAAATTCTGGATCTCAGATAAGTTTCCACTGACACATTGATCTTTTTAGCTATCTGTAAGGAGATAATTCTTCCCAATAACCACAAGTGTAAGGAGCATTCTTCCCACTGATCATCACATTATTGTATCATGAGTTGTAGATCTAGTCATTTTTAGAAAGAGTACCCTGCAACTAGACAGTTAATTCAAGGGTTCCTCTGTGTTGAAAAAAGGTTGAAAAAGGCAACAGTTGTCACCAGAACAAGTGTTCCCATTGAAGGAGTTCCCTTCTTTTCCTGTCCTGGTGACAACTCTAAATTTTGGAATTCCCCTCCTTTTCTGTTCCTTGTGACATTGATCACCAGGACAAATAAAAGAGAATTAAGCTCCTTTGTGAGGATACACAGCAATAAAACCTGACGGGGGTTCTGGCCTCCCACCACATAAAAATGTTAAGGCTTTAGATACACTTTGAAGTTGTATAATGAAGTTACATTACTTTGAGCTGGTGAATGTAGATTTCTGGGTATGATTGCTCTGTTATTAAATGATAAATCCATCTTTATTAAGAGCCACATCATAGCACGCAGCATACAAATAGAAACTGTGACATTGTTCTGTGCTTG